>NC_142949.1:3622098-3624598 GCF_046866305.1 Octopus bimaculoides | reverse complement strand
CACCCCTCTATGTGAATACATAGTCATATATATATTTGGAAATAGAAATACACAGAAGGTCACAAAATTACTCTTTTTAATCGTATCAGATTTCAACCACTATACCGCAGTATTTTTGGAAAATAGATATAGTTGTTCCTTGTAATTATTTCCGATTAATTATTTCACGCGGCAATGTATGTGAACATAGTTTGTTTTATCGAACCTCAAATTGACAGAACACAAAATTACGAAGGAGAAATCAAAAGAACAAAATCCGTATATTTCACACGATATAAACCATTAGACGGGTGTAAATAATTGTAGAAAGAAACAACGGCACACAGCCGCGGACATATTGTATGAATACATGTGTGCGTATATATTTTTCATATAACACATATATAATTGTAAATATATATACGCGCGTATGCGTATATATATATATATATATATATATATATATATATGTAGGTATATATATATGCATGTGTTGATATATATAGATATTTGTATGTATATATATATATATATATATTTCTACAACTATGAGTTCATACACTCACACATGCATAATATAATTGCACATACATACACAGACATATGTGAATACATATATGTATATAAGTGTATATGTATATAGACATATATATATATATATATATATATATATATAATATATATATATATACACTCCCCACACACACATATATCTGATCTATAGATATATTTATATGTATATATACAGAAATATATCTATTCATGTATATTTATATATATATATATATATATATATATATATATATATATATATGTGTGTGGATGTGTGTGTATGTGTGTGAGTGCGTGCATGTGTTTGTGTACATATTTTATATTTTGTATGTCAGAATATGTTTTGTACGTGTGGAAATGGATAATTTGGATTCTAGTGGTGTTTCTGGTTGATAGGAATTAATATTAAAATTGTAACAAGAAATCAATAGGTTGTCAAAAAAAGTGACTTTTTACAAGAGAGAAATAAATTTTGAAGTATAAATAAAGATGACAATATACAATAAATTAAATGTGATGAGATTAAAATTAAATAAATAAAAAAAGAAAAGGATGGAAATGCACAGTTATTTTCATAGTTTTACATGACTGTAATTTACGAAGAGAAATTATATTTTGTAAGCTACAAATATATTTTGAAAAAAATTAAAAGATAAAGTATTATTAAATTTTGGTGGATTTTCTTCGGTATATTTTGAAAGGAAAAAAATGATAAATATAATAATCGCATGCCCAACTGTATTTATATGTTTTTAGTAGAACCTGGCTTTTGTAATCACTGGATGAGTATCTCATGACATGTAGCCATCAACATCGTCGTCGTCTTCCTCATCAACATCATCATCGTCTACTATATTAACAACGTCATCATCATCATATCATCATCATCAACATCATCACATCACCATCATCATCATGATCATCATCTTCAACAATATCAGCATCGTCATCATTGTTGTCATCATCATCATGTACACCAGCATCATCAGTACTTTCAACATCATCATCGTCGCCCTCATCATCATCATCATCACCATCAACACCATCCTCATCGTCGTCTGCATCGTTGTCGTCGTGGTCATCATCATCATCATCTTCCCCCACCATTGTCATCATCATCATCACAAACAACTACATTAAACAACACTGGAAATAACTAGTATTAGGTTCCAAGGAATTACATTATTTCTTTATGTATTCTTCAGACCTCATATATAAAAAAAAGATATCCGTATCTCTCTCTTCTTTGTCACATAAAATATATTAATTGATGCAGTTATTCATATTTTATCATGAAATCACGAAGATTGTATCTATCTATCTATCTATCTATTTATCTACCAATCTTTCTGTATCTATCTACCTACCTGTCTATCTATCTATCTATCTATTTTTCTATCAATCTATCAGCACAGATACACGAACACAAACACGCACTCGCTCTCACCCACACATACGAACACCCACACATACGCACACCCACACATACGCACACCCACACATATAAACAAGGTGCGTTCAAAAAGTATCCGACTTTAAATTTTCCCCAAAATGTTTATGCTGCATGAACAAAAATTTACTACCCTTTCCTGCGCATGTTCAACCATTCTTCCAGCGGTGGTCCGCATCAGTTCCTGACTGTTAAAGACGTGTATTGTGCATTACTCCGATTTTCTTTTTCACCGACAAGAAATTTTTATGACGATTTTGCAAAAGCTTAGCGGAGAGCGAAGGGTATTAAGGCTGGTGGTGAGACATTGGTTTATCGTATCTGTTCTATGCGCACGTCGTCTTGCGTGCAAACGAAAATCCGATGAACGCGTTACCACGCGTCATTACTCAGGGAGAGTTTAAGTTAGGTGGTTAAGTTAGAATTTAAGTTAGTCATGAATAGTTGTTTTGAAATTGATGACTGCTGATCAGGCAGTGCAGATAACGCAAAAAGCAATCCTGTCTAGAAAATTCGATC
>NC_142949.1:3600191-3621598 GCF_046866305.1 Octopus bimaculoides | reverse complement strand
TGTTATTTCTCGAAGAGAATCAACTCTGAAATTTTCTAATAACACTACACCAGGTCTGGGCTTCCAAATCGGTAACGTCATATCAAATGACAAAAATATATGAGTATATGTACACATACATCACATATATGTGTGTGCGTGTGTTTGCATGTGTGTAAATACACACACACATATTTACTTACATACATTACATACACACATATCCACGCACACGCACAGACGCGCATATATATATATATATATATACACAAACATATATAATTTAATTATAGTCTACATATATATAATTGCACCAAACTTCATCTAACATTTTGGAACTCACTCTTATTCTCTGTGGAAGTATCTCCAGACATATATTTTGCCAAATTCTCTTCAAAATAATATCATCATATGTAATTTCGTGAAATATACCCTATCACTTATGGAAATGTTCCAATATTTGAAATTATTCTTTGGCACTCTGTTGTGCATGGGGGTTCGCGATTGGTGATCATTCATGTCTTTGTTTATATATACGGTATTTTCTGCCACGGGATAAAGACTAAAATAAAACAAATCTTAAACAACTGGATAAAGACTGGTTAATTTGGGGATAAACGCAACTTTATATCATTGATTTGAAATGTGATGGAAGAGATTTCCAATGCCATAACATACAACTATTTCTGCACTTCGTTTGATTGAAACAAGATATGTGATATACTATTCGCGTTCTCTTATCCTCGGTTATATCAATATTCATTCATTCTGTATATTTCTTATGAGATCGAACTCATGACCTTTTTCGTGGAAAATATGGTTCACTCCTCATTTCTTTTCTTCTAATCGTCCTTGGAAAATCCTAAGGAAAACTGATATGTCTGTTATTCCAGAAATCACGGAAGCTTTATGCGTTCATGCTAACGTACTTATACTCCTGTGTATATGCATGCACACACACACACACACATTATATATATATATATATATATATATATATATATATATACTTGTGTGTGTATGTGTGTCTTTGTAGGTTTGTGTGTATGCATACTGCTAAACACCTGTGTATGGATAGAATCGATAGATAGTTTTATAGATTTACTCTGTAATTCCTATAGCTAACGATTCCCATGATTTCGACATTTTCCACCACGACAAAGACGACTGTGATGATGATGGTAAAATTAATGATGGATGCAAATTGACTTACTTCTGCAGGGAGATGGATGTAGAATATGAAGAACACGTTATATAATAAAGCGCAGAAAGTACTTTTTATTGAACAACATTTCGACAGTACTCGTTTATTATTCAGAATTAACTAGAATATCATAACGTGAAAAATACAACTAGACTATCCTGCAATCCTTCCTACGCTGGAAAATTATATAGTTATATTTCTTTTGTAAAAACATAACATTAAAATAAAATAGAAAACGGTGGAGAGAATTGTTAGTGGAAAAGTTTCATATAAATCTGGTGGAACCTCCGTCTCATTTTCTTCTCCCCTCGGGACAAAACAGTAGTAACTTACGAATAAATATATTTGTCTTCATGTGTTTTGTCGACTGGAAATTCAGTGGTATCAAGATAATTTCTGAGTATATTGACTGACGAAAAGAGACGTACTGCTGAAAGAGTTTAATAAACAAAATCAACATCGCCGCTATTTCGCTCTTTGTCTAGTTATATTTAATACTTCATGAATTTCTGATTGACAAAGTATTCATCATAGGTATAACTAACATACGTAGATAAGCAGTAAAAGTAACACATCAGGCTGCGTGTATGCACGTGAATATATTCTTTATTTGATTGCAGCCATGCTGGAGCAACGCCTTCAAGGGTTTAGGCCGAAGACATCGACCTCAGGAGATATTCTTTGTAAGTCTAGTACTTATTCTATTGGTCTCTTTTGCCGTAGCACTGCGTTACGGAGACAAATACTAAGTTACAAATAATAAGACATGCAAGCATTGATTGTCAAGTGATGGTGGGGGGACAAGCGCAGATACACACATAAATATATACATACATATAAGATGCACACGCACGCACATACGCATACATACGCACTCATATATGTCGTTATTTAGAAAAATTGTCGTAAGTCCACAACGTTGCTGTTTTAGAAAGCGAAAAACCGTTGCGCTACATTTTGGCAATTTTTGGCATCAGAAGCAACTGGAGATAAGACAGTTTGACCAAAAGAACCGGTTAGTGCAAGGAAAGGTAAATATTGAAAAACGCATTTGGCCAAATTTAGACATACGACAGTTTGACATAATAGCATCGATATACATAGATATGATTGGTTTCCTTCATTTTCCGTCTACCAAATCCACTCACAAGAAGTTGGCCGGCCCGAGGCTCTAGTAGAATATACTTGCCCAATGTGCCATGCAATTCCAGGCATATATTCACTAATTTCAAGCGAAGGCTTTTCTATTAAGCAATCTTTACACGCACCTTGTTTGGTGCGTGTAAATATTGTTTGGGTTGATACAATGAATATCAATTTATATATTAATAAATGGCCTCCCCGTACTCGTTATAATGCGTAAAAGTAATAAATTCATGAGTGATTAGATTGACGTCACTTTGTGCTGAATCCTTAATCTCTTCCACTTTTGTAGCAATAAATTAGTCACTTTCACACCAAGCATACACCAAGTATACCCCCACTCCAGCTTATAAAGGCCTCTTTATTCATCGTCACTCAGCAGCGAGATATCTATCCGTTCTTAAAGCAACGCAATAATTATTTATTTCATTCTGGAACTTCTTTGCTGATAAGAATTGCTTTGGTAGTGCATGCGTTATTAAGAAAAAATATGACAATAATTATATAAAATTATATAAAAAATATATATATGTAAAATATCACTATAAATAATATAAATTTTTAAATATCACTATAAATATCTCCTAGGTCTCACAGGTTTTATGTAAGCCAAATAAACATGCACCTGCTGATTATATCCACCATAGATATGCTTAAATTAACTGTTTTGGGTGTCCCTTGACAAACGTTGAGAAAGTAATGTTAAATATGAATTCCATTTCAAAAATGGAAGTACATTATATATTTTTACGAAGAACATTTATATTCCTGCAACAGAATATTTCGGAGGACTTTAAAGGGCGATAGTTTAAAGTCAATTTCGTAGTATGAAGTAGATTAGATAAACCACCAAATCTGGTTCCATAAAACATCTCTCACTTATACAAGCCAATATTTATATGGAATCGAGAGATTCGGGGATGTTCAGCCAATGCAAAATGAGGTGTTCTGGTTTGATATATGATATTCCTAATATTGGTTCTAAATTTTTACACAAGGCCATTTGTTTTGGGCGTGCAATTAAGTTCAATATGTCGATTCCAGCGCTCACATCGTACTTATTTTATTGACCTCCGAAGAATTGAGAAGCAAATTCGACATTTACCGAATTTTAGCTTAGAACGTAAAGAGGCACGAAATGCCACTAGGCATTTCAACCGGCGTGCTGACGGTTCTCCTAACTCTCCGCGTGTGAGATGCCTCACTTACTCAAACATGTATTTCAAAAGATAACGTACGACCATCTTTCCGAAACGTGTTACGATGCCATGTTTTCGCCTGTTGTAATTTAAAGCAGATAGACTCAAACTTTCCGTAATGCGGAAGACACAATAATGAGCACTAGATAATTTCTGTTTCCCAGGATTCTTGAAGGACTTCATTAGGATCTAGTTCAGAACGGGGCACCAGTTTTCAGTTATGTTTTATGTAGTGTTTTTGGTACCGAAAGACTTTCAAACTTCGTATACTTATCTATTTTGTGTTATAGAACACAAAAAAATGTTTGTATTCGAAGTTATTTCATGTAAAAAATTGTCTTATTTCGATAATTTCAACCAATCACTGACAAGTATTCAGCTGTTTACAGTTACTCCTTTGGCAGTTTAAGCGGTTCCTTTGGCAGTTTAAGCGGTGTAAAGCGTATTTAATCTCCATTGCTTCTGACATTTTGCAGGGAGGCATCACACGTGTGTTCGTTTTCCTTCGTTTTATTTTTAATATAATTTCGTTAACATCTGCCTGAACTGTATGTGTACAACATTTGCCCTAACCCTTCCCTCAAAAACAAGGCGTTGTGCCTATAATAGAAATGTTTATTAGCTACTGCCAATATGCTTCAGCCATTTCTTGACAAGGAAATAATGATTTTATCACCGCCAGAATCGTTTGAGAATCGTTTGTTTACGTAGTCAGCACTTAATGTATTCGGCTGAATGGACGTCAGTTATTGGTTGAAATTACAGAAATACGACAACTTTAACATGAAATAAGTTGTAATATAATAATTTGTCTTAAGAAGACTAAGAGAAAAAGATGTTTTATATGACACATTCTACCAGTGTCCCAAGTTTCAAAGTGTTTCGTTAAGAAAATCCTGGCGCCCCCGTTTTGAACTAGATCCCTTCATTATTTACACTCGGGCAACCACCGTCTGTAACACTGAATTGTGTGTATTTGATTATTTGTCGTTTCAAGTGTTGATATAGATGTATTAAGCATGGTAGGCTGACGACATTCTTCTTATTGCAAGCACATCAATAGAAATATTATCACGGAGATGTAATGCTTTGGATTGCGTGAAATAACTCCTATTTTCGTTCATTTCACAGATAATCCGGTGCAGGAAATAAAATGTGGTTATATTTTCTTTTTAATGTAAAAAGAAAAAAATGTAAAGTAATAAAACAAACTGTGTGTTATAAAATAGGCATAACGCGAGATAACGTAAAAAAAAAAGAAAATGGAGATATAATAAAGAATACAAAAATGTTTAGAATTAGAAAATGTTACATTTTAAGATTATTCACAGCTGATATTGAGAAAAAAATGTGCTAATGCTAATTAAATAATGAGAAAATAACGGCAAACAAATAAGGAAAAACAGTACCAAGAAAATTCTTGAGATCAGGAAAAGGAAACTTCAACACGATAACGAACAAACGCATGGGGACACATTATACACACACGCTTACACGAACATAAAGACTGAGATGCACAACCCAGAAATTCCTACAGATAGAGACGTTCAAAGAAACACACAAAAACGCAAAACTACACAGAAATGGAAAACCAAAAGAAAATCATGGAATAATTAATTCTGAATGTATAAACATTCGAAAAAATCGAATTAAAATGAAGCTACATGTGTTATGTTGAAACTATTAGATGGGAGGTGGATGAGTGTAAGGGCGTGGGAAAATGTAATAAACAGTACAGGGAGTAGAAATTAGGAAAACCCTGAAAATATATAAATGTAGCAGTAGACTATATTGCTTTAAAATTCCCTTTTCGGTACCATATCATTTCTTAGATCTAAACATTCATCATTCATAAATTTCTTTGTTAATTTACGACCGGCTTGCCCGCCTTTAACTATATTAGCAATAAAAATCATAACACTGTTGTAAAACAACAATAATAACAAAAGCATTACACGAAAACGAGAAAATAAAGGATTGTGAAAAGAAATGAGTTTATATTTTTAAAGAGGATGCTAGACAACAGGAAAGGCTTTTCTTGAGCATGGACGCTTGAGGCTGGATCGGTTACTGCAAACGGAGATTTGGAAATCATTTTAAATATTATAGATTGTGAGCACGAGCATTTAACCCGCGGGTTTTTCTGTCCTACAAGAACAGCTAAAGACAATAATATTTTCTGTCTTGTAGAAGGAAGTGTCTCCAAAACGTTAATATAGAGCTTGCTATATTGTAAGAACCCACTCGTTAGTTCATAGACGTGGCTAGCTAAGTAGACGAGAGGCAATTATTAGAAGTCTTAACCGTTCTGTTGTGAGGGTCACGTCGCGCGTTAGAGGAGTTGAAGGTCAAAGTGTTGTAAGCTGTGGCATAATGTTAATTTATATAAATGAGGAGTTGATTTTGAATGGGTAATTATTCGTTATTAATAGTGCAAATATACACACACACACACATGCATGCAAACATATACACACATATGAATGTGTTTGTATATGTCAGAGTGGTTGTGTGCGCGTGCAAGTGTGCATCTCTCTCTCTCTCTCTGAAAGTAAAGGTATTGTCTATCTCTCTATGTATGCTTATATCTGCTTGTCCTCTGATGCATCCATATTTCGTTCTATAACAAACTGTATCACAACAATTCTAGATTCTGATGAAGCCTTCAGGTAAGATAAAGTATACTGGAGTCAGTGGTATGGATTAATCTTGTTGAAATTCAGACAGTGATATTTTAGATCTTTATTGTCAGTGACCCGTTCGTATGAACTTGTCACGCTCAGGGATAAATATGTGGTATTCGTATACGTGGATAGCTCGCTTGAATGATTTTAAGTGCGCATCTGAATATGAAAACATATGTTTAACATACAGAAAAGAATGATTTGTTAAACAAAATAAATATTTTCAAGGCAACTTTCACTTTTATCATTCAATAATATTTACCACATTCAAACTGATGTACTTTTATCGGGTTAACACTTCGAAGTTCAGAGAATATTCCAGTCATATAGTGTTAGTGTTGAGACGGATTACGTATCAGTAATTCTGATAAATAAGTGATTTCAAAGTAGTCAATCAGATCGACCCCAGTGTTCAATTGGTACTTATTTAACCAACCCCGAAAGAATAAAAAGCAAAGTCGACTTCGGTGGAATTTGAACTCAGAAACTAAAGGCGAGCGAAATGTCAATAAAAATTTTGTCAGGCATGCTAACGCTATATTTCTGTTTAATATCGTTTCCAATTTTGGCACTAAGGCAACAATTTTGGGGGAAGGAATATTTCGATTATATCGACCCGAGTAAATCAACTGATATTTATTTTATCGAGTCTGAAACGATGAAAGACAAAATCGACCTCGGCAGAATTTGAACTCAGGACGTAAAAATGGTCGAAATACCGCTAAGAATTTTGCCCGGCGTTCTAACGTTTCTGCCAACTCGCTGCCTTAATTTCTGATAAATAGAAAACAGGATATTCTAGGTCTATTGTCATACATGAAATGAACAGGGGCCTTCTGGATCTATTGGCTCACATGTCTGGTTACAAGAATACTGTGGCGTGTATCCTTCCCCATTGGACGAGGGACGGGACATCACAGGATCATACGTAAACCAGAGCACACGTGTTTTTGTTTTTTTTTGTTCAAGAACACAACGCACCGAGCTATCTTGGAATCGAAACTACAACCTTACGTCAATCACTAAGCCATGTGCCTCCATCTACAATAATATACCTTCGATATATTATTGTTCATCCTACACAGTGTGTGTATGCGAATAAGTATGACGTTATTGACTCCACATAAACTTGTTCAAAATCGTAGAGAAACAGTGCTGTTGATGGGGATATGACTATATGATGAGCATGTTTAATGAAAGTGCCTCAGTGGAGGTGATACGAAATAATATAGATGCAAATATCTGATTAATTGCAGTTGTAGTAGAAAATGCTGCGAACAGCATGTACCCAGTATAATTGCTTGAATGTGTTTGAGTCTGTCATAATAGCTATCGTAGCTACCCTAGTAGACGCTGCATGGCGAAATATGAATGAGAAGCATAAGCAGGACTCCTCGTTGTTGCAGCACAATGTCTGAATCATAAGCCTCTAAATTTTGATTTGTTAGTCCACAGAGAGCAAATATCAATCGATTACTCAAAAGAGCTTTTCTAGCACAAAAATGATGTGCTACGCGGAAGGTATTTATGTAGGAGCAGGCTAAAACAAATAATGAAAAATAGCAGAGCTCAACCTATGCTGAATAACTTGAAACGATGTGAGCCGTCACCAACCAACAATTTTCAAGTAAGAGGATTGCAACCGCTTTCGTTTATAATGGAAATAATTTAAGATAAATCTTTCTTAGAAGCATACAACTATGTGTATGAAAATAATCTAAGATAACATGAGGGATTAGTTACGATAGAGTGATGAATATTCACCAACAGGTTTTAATTCAGATTATGCATCTGCCGCAACCAAAAAAAAAAACATCATTTATACTTGCATGAAACAGACAGGACACTAAAGTGTTCGGAAAAAGGTCCACCTGTACAGAATATGTATCTTTAAATTTCATTTCGCAAACAATAGACACAGTGCAAACAATAGAAAACAATTTCTCGAATAAGAAGAAGAATTTTCGGGAGTGGAAGATTTCTTCTGTTATATACGTGGATTAAACAGTAGTCGAGGGATATTTTCTGACAGCATAGTAGAAAAATAAGGTATGAAAAGTATTTTTATGACACCTTTGTACGAACAGCTATGTTTATAGCTTAGTGATTTATAGTCGGTTAATGTAGAAGACACGCGAAGTAAAGAAGTAGAAGTCAATATGATCCAAAGAGCATTTATCGTTCCCCCATATATAGTATTTGTTTCAGGCACAAGGCTAGCCGTCACCAGGGAGGGGCTAAGTCAAGTAGTGCTCAACTGTTCCTTATTTTATTGACCCCGAAAGAATGAAAATCCAAGTCGACCTCGGTGGAATTTGAACTCACAACGTAAAGACGGACGAAATGCCGCTAAGCATTTGTACCGACATGCTAACGATCCTTTCAGTTCACCGCCCTCCTCCAAAGATGATAACCAGTTATCATGACTACGTTCTCGTTCACCGTACCTTGTCTTCAACTCTGTCCCCTCTCTAGTTAACTGTCACACTACAACCACAACCTCGCGTATTTAACTGACTATACACTTTTTCCGAACCTCTGTCAATATTCTTGATTACGTGAGTCGGCTGAAAAATTTAGAACCTGACCAAATTAGTCGAATATAATGTGATCAAATGAGGTTTCATTTTCTATATATTGCTCCTTACGGTTCACACACTTCTTCCATCGGTGTTGCAATGCTTACTCTCTATTGCTGAAGAAGCTTTCATCCTGTTGGTAAAAACGCCATCAACAGCAGATGTGATGCCATCATCACTGCGCTTTTTGTTCTCAGCCAACTGTTTTTTTTTTATGTTGGGGACCACATAATAGTGAGATGGAGTGAAATATAGCAGACACTGGAACTAAGAACTTGTGTGATGAAGCATTGTCATGATAAAACAAGATTCCCTACGTGGGGTTTTCTCTGGCCGTTTGGTTTGGATAGCCTTTCGTAATTGCCTCAACAAGTTGGCATCCTCCTCCTCTTTGCTGATGCGGCCACTTTGAATTAAGTCAATAAACCCAATATCTTTTTCATCATAGAAAACTGAAGCCATCACATTCATTGCAGATAACACAAACTTGACGCTCTTTGGATCAGGTGAGGAGAGTGTTTCCACAACGTGGATTGCTTTACTGTCTCTAACTCAAAGTCATGAATAATCACTCCTCAAAAGATTAGGAAACGTTCAAAGGAACCAGTGGGATCAGCCTCAAACAGTGTGTGTGACCCCAAGGTCTTACACGTTTCTTAGTTACTGCCCAATGGTACAGGCATTAGATAAATTTGTCTTACACATACTTTCCTTGTTATTTCGTATTTTTTCTGTTGTTAAAAATTGTTTAGTCAAACACCCAGACTACTGTGAATTTATATAATCATAAATCTGCTTGCAACCCTTCTGTCCAATAAAGAAAATATCGTCATTATCATTGCTATTATTATTATTATTGTTATTATTTTGTTGTTGTTGTTAGTATCAGTCCGGGGCTGGTGAGTGAACAATACACTAAAGTATTATGTTTTGATACAATACGAAATGTTAAAAAATTACCAATAACAACATCCTCACACAACAAATCACTCTTTCATAATCATACTTAGAAGAAAAAAAAAATTTTGAAAATGGAATTATGTGACAAAATGACACTAAAATATTCTGCAGCTGCATTTTTTTTCTTGTTAATTGAATATTTTTTTTCACTTACCCAACTTCTAACAGTCTACTGTACATTTGTATATACATTCTTTTAAATTAATAATATAGTAGACACTAGACTGTCTCCTCTGGTGAAATGAACCATTTATCTGCCCGAGTGTATGTATGTGTGTGTGTGTATATATATATATATATATATATATATATATATATATATATATACACATATGGGGAGAGAGAGAGAGAGAGAGAGAGAGAGAGAGAAAGAGGGAGAGAGTCATGTATATATGTATATTTTATATATATATATATATAGCCCAAGCGGCTTTATCTATCTCAGTATCTCTCCCTTTTCTTTCTCTCTCTTTCTCTCTCAGTATATATATATATATATATATATATATATATATATATATAATTATATATATATATAATGTTTGGTTTCATTATGATTCTGTTTATTTTATATCTGTTTTCTTTCTTAAGCGGGTGACAAGAGTGTTATATTTTTCTCTCTAGATAACGCCGAAAATTGTATTTATTTTTGTTTTCCCTTCGAAAATTTACAATTTGTCATACTCGTAAAATATATATTTATATATAAGTTTGGTTCCTTCATATCATGATTGCAATGCCATTTATCTTGGTGCTACGTTGTATTGTAAAACAGTCTTAAGTTTTTGTCCGCTTGTCAAAACTATATTAGCAAGCAGTCATATAAAAACAAAATATATTAAATACTCCATTTTCCATATCTAACCGATACCAAAACTACAAAATCAATTAGAAATATAAAAACCAATATATAATTACACGTATCACACGGACTCAGACTTGATATATAGAAAAAAAATTTGGTTTTCTACCAATGTGTGTTTATGCGAATGAAATATATATATATAGCTATGCCTATAGATGCGGATGTGTGTTGTGTTTTTCTGTCTTTATAATGTTTATTTATTTATTTATGCGCTCTTCTAAAGCCTAGCCAGGGTCATGGGCCCGGTTTCTATGGCGTATGTGTTGCCGAAGCTGGACGGGACGCCAGTCCATCGCAGCCTTCTTCAAGAAAGAGGAAAAAAGTGGGAGAGAATATTGGGGCGAAAGAGTACAAGAGGGGTGGCGACCACCCCCTGCCGGAGTCTCGTGGAGCTTTAGGTATTTTCGGTCAACAAGCACACAACGCCCGGTCTAGGAATCGAAAACGCAATAATCAGACCGCAAGTCCGCTGCTCTATCCACTGGGCCATTGCGCCCCCACCTTTATAATAAGTACATGTGTATATTTATGTATATATATATATATATATATATATACATGTTCACACACTCACACACACACAGTCACATATATAAGCCTAGTACTTATTCTATCGGCCGCTTTTGCCAATCCGCTAAGTTACGGAGACGTAAACACACCAGCATCGGTTGTCAAGTGATGTTGGGGGGACAAACACAGATACACAAACATATAAACACATATATACATCATATATACAACAGGCTCCTTTCAGTTTCCGTCTACCAAATCCACTCACAAGACGCAGTGTGATTGAACCCAGAACCATGTGGTCGGTAAGCAAGCTACTTACGACACAGCCACTCCTGTGCCTATAAAAATTAATGAAATAATCTGTACGTTTAATAGAATAGACCCGAAATGGATAAAAGGCAAAATCAACCTCGGCGGAATTTGAACTCAACGTAAAGACAGGCGAAAGCGCTAAGCATTTCGCCCGTCCTCTCTCTCTCTCTCTCTCTCTCTTTTATTTATTTATATATATATATATATATATATATATATATATATATATATATATATATATATGTTTGTCTTTGTGTGCTGCTTTTTCTGCCTATATGTTTTGCGTTCGTGCACCGTGTTTATTTATATGATACTGTTTTCTGTTAATTCGTATATCGTAACTGCTATGGTTCTTGCAAAGTTTGCATCCAATCTTCATCGGACGACAGACGTGACAAATACGGGAATTATTCCTGGCTTTTATGAAAATTTGAATGTTGCTGATTGGAGGAAATGACACAATTAACTCATCTATGATCATGCTGATATAGGTTTCAGATTTTGGCACAAGGCCAACAATTTCGGTGAGGGTGTAAAACGGTAACATCGACCCCCATGATCAACTGGTACTTAAGTTTATCGACACCTAAAAAATGAATATCGATCTAGGTGGAATTAGAGAACAGGATGTAATGACTGATAAAATACCTCTAATCATTTTGCCCAGCGTGCTAAAGATTCTGCCTGCTCGCTGCCTTAATCAGATATTTCGTTGTGAGGATCGTAGCAGCTGCATAGTTATAAATTAAATTATGGGACCGTTTAAGAGATTAAAATTATAAATCGAATTAGAAAATACGAGTCATCTATGACTATGTGATTATATATCACGTAAGCTACTTGCTAAAGGTAGAAAAATAGAATCTCATTGTTGCTGTTCAACTAATAATTATTATTCCCCTCCTGAATGAAAATTGAAAGCTCGGTCTGAGAAATATGAATGAGTGAATATTTTAGATTAGACGTCATATCTGTCACATCCATTGTTTTAAAAGTAGAGGGACAGAAAGCCAATGTTGTAGTATAAAAGTTGCATACTCTGTTCTATGTCGAGGCGCAATGGCCCAGTGGTTAGGGCATCGGACTCGGGGTCATAGGATCGCGGTTTCGATTCCCAGACCGGGCGTTGTGAGTGTTTATTGAGCGAAAACACCTAAAGCTCCACGAGGCTCCAGCAGGGGATGGTGGCGAACCCTGCTGTACTCTTTCACCACAACTTTCTTTCACACTTACTTCTTGTTTCTGTTCTACCTGTAATTCAAAGGGTCAGCCTTGTCACACTGAATATCCCCGAGAACTACGTTAGGGGTACACGTGTCTGTGGAGTGCTCAGCCACTTGCACTTTAATTTCATGAGCAGGCTGTTTCGTTGATCGGATCAACTGGAACCCTCATCGTCGTAACCGACGGAGGGCCAACAACACTCTGTTCGATACACTTGTATTATGATCTTCCTCTGTTCAGAATATGTCATCTTCTGTAGCGACATAATATTTTCCAAACAAACAGCTAGACAATTAATAGTTCAAGATGTTTACTTAGCCATACATAATTTGCAACAGTGCAATCTATTTCTCCATATTCTGCATCAAAACATGTGTTCCACTTCAGATTTCAGTCTGTGTTAGTTTATGACAAATACTTCAGTGACAGAATAGTCTAGTGTATGCTCCATCTCTAAAAAATTGAAGGAAACCTTATGTTATTGAGAACATGTTACCACCGTTATGAAATATTCTCCCCTTCCCACCAAAAAAAAAAGAAGAAAAGGAGTTAATATCCTCTCATTAAAATCAATTTTGGGTGGAATTTAGGGGATTAAACGAAAAGAACAATGTTCGGGATAACATTCATTGATAATTAGGATGACATGAGTTTTTTAATGTATGGTGTAAATCATATGACATCATGCTCATTATAACGAATTTGGTACGTTCAGTGGTCATTGTATTGATTGTTTCCTTACAATGATAAAATATTACTTTTTGATAATCCTAGAACTAAAAAGTTTTCAAAAGCGATTTAGCACCGACAGCTAGCAAGGCCAAGCTACTATAGACTGATGAAGGGCTACTACCCTTAAACTAGTCTCTGAATACTAGCTTTATTGGGTGGAGGTGATTATTACTACTGTTTGAAAACTTAAGGACACAGAACGCTTGTGCCACGAGACAACTACAAACGATATTTCCTGGGGCTAAATAGCAGTGGCATTCTTCCCTTTCGAGGGACTGCCACATTAAGTTGGCAACAAACCATTACTTTAAAACTAAAAGTTTAAAAGGAATGTTTTTTTTTTTGAAATGACAACGGTGGTGAGTCTTATATTTGTTTTTAAAATTCACAACCATTTTCTATTTAAACATGGACTGGTTAAGTTCAAAACTCGGTCGATTTTTCATTTGATAATAAGCGGGCAAGTAAATACTCGAAGCATTTCTTTTTCAATGCATTTTACTAACTCTACAGAGTTTCTTCATTTGTTCATAGGGTATCAATGATGTAGGCAATATACAGACATGTTTCTGATGTTGCTATGTATTTCTCAGCGTATATATATTCATGCACGTACGTATGTATGTATATATGTATTATATATTCATGTCTACACGTAAGGCGCACCCACATTCATGTGTATATATTTACATACTCACTAACGTGAAACGTAAGCTGAGTTTGTGCAAGCGAGGTATTTGAAAGAAAATGACCAAAACAAATATTCATAAAATCATTATTTGAAACATTAGCACAACTTTAAACACTAAGTGCTGGTTAAGATACTGTTTTACCATTTAATACCAAGTATATTAAAGGATTATACATCAAAACTGTGTCCTATTCCGATGTTAGGTGTACGATACAATCACTTTCAAGTTATTTTTGCGAAATTTCTATAGAATTTAGAGCCAACACTATATTTATGAAGTTTCATAATCGAATACGCCTTTGGAAAGTATGCAATCGTTGATAGAAAAATCGGTAATTGGTGTATATGAATATTCCAGGAGGTATTGCTCCTTCCTAGGCACGATATCTAATCCATTAACCACCCACGGACATCTTGCTTCAATACCCACTATGTTTATCGGTGTAACGCTATTGGAAAGATCAATTTCCATATTAAACACATTCCAGGCAATATTTGCACCATTAATTGATGGTTGAGCCGCTTCATTTCGATATCCAACTATATTATACTACCAAGTACATTAAACGTTTTTATAGACCTACATTTGTATCTTAGCTCTCATTATTAACGTAGACGTATTCGTATTCAAAACGTCGTGGCTTTTGGTGCTGGCTCTATATTCTATAGAAAATCTATTGAAATAATTTTAAAGTAGCTCCCTGCTGCCCCAACACTAGGATATAGTTTGAATTATAAACCTTTATTATACTTGGTAGAATATTATTTTTGCAAAACGAAGTACAATGAGTCTACCAGAAATTATCATGTACGTTAAATTGTTATACTGCTAAACTTAGTTGATATTTAAGCAATGTATTCAAGGATTGTTAATAGGTTGGATGTTACGCTGATGGACATGTAATAACGTCTGAAATATTCACATACACCCAGCTGCTCTTTTCAATCGTCGCAGGTTTCCATGCTGGGACTAACTTTTAGAGTAAACCTGTAGAGATAACTTAAACACCAAGAACTAACCCCCTATAAAGAAATATTCTTAACATACCAGGAGTCCTCAATCACATAAAATTCTGATTCAAGGACTATATCTTTCATCACGTTCAATGAAAATATTCAATATATCCTTCTGACCAGTAAACTCAAATTTCGAGACTACAACTGTCTGGAAATTAAACGTGGCAAAAATCTGACAATATTTTAAGAAGCCGGATGAAACTAACAACTCACACACACACACACACACACACACACAAATACCATCATATATGTGTGTCTCTGTGTCTAGGGGGTGGGCAAATTGTGTAAAAGCAAAGTGAAGATATAGACAAATATATGGAAAAAGTAATGACAGACTAATAAATAAATTGATTGAACTTATCTACTGTACGAATTTTACAAAAGCTGTGATAATTTGCACAATAAACTCAGAAATATTTACGAGTTATTTATTCAGATCTTAAAACTCCACAGTGTCATTATTATTAAATTTCTGAACGCAGAATACGTATACATGATCAGGTATAACACTCCGGTTCAGATAAGCATAGACATAAACACATATACACGCCGAGATAAGTTGTGATTTCTTTTTTTAATCATCATAAAACAACATTAAATTTCGCTCTCTGACTTTTTGTGTTGGATTGTAATGCTTCCTTGGTTTAAATCGATTTTTCAAAGAAATAAATTCAAGTCATTATTCTAAAAATATTGTTTCGTATTAATAATGTTAATAAATAAGGTTAGCAGTAATGATAATGATGATGATTAGATATTATTATTATTACTACTATTATTATCATTATTATTATTATTATTATTATCATTTTGTTTATTATGAAAGACTTTCGGTTAGTTCTTAATTACCGGTTATTCTTTACTTGAAAGCAGGCAAAAACAAATCACTGAAGGTTTCAAATAGTGCTTTCTCCTGTGACTCAAAGAGACAATACTTTCCTTAGAATGCAAACTACCCAACAATGCTGTCTTCTGGATCACCTGGAGCCTGACAGCAGCTCCAATATACTTAATATATTTTCCAAAGTCCTTGGATACTGCTCCTAATGCTCCAATTATAACTGGTCTCACCATTGTTTTCCTCATGCCCCATAACTTACCTATGCCGTCCCGCAATGGTTGATATCTCTCAATATTCTCTGTTTTCTTACCTTTTCCCTCGAATCACCTGGTATTGCAGCATCTATTATCTTTACCTTTTTTGCATCTGTATAGATGAACACAATATCTTGTCGTCTCGCCTATATGATTTGGTCGGGTTTTGCTTTACCGCACAACAGCCAGTGGATATATCTGGCCGCATTGTCATGTGTCCTTTTGTATTCGATTTGTACGAGCTTACAGCATTCACTAACAGTATGACTTATACTGTCTCCCTTCTCAGAGCACATCCTATAATGTGGCGAGTCAGTGCTTTTATCAATGTGATATTTGGAGTAGTTTGTTCTGAGAGCCTGTTCTTGAGCTCTACACACTAATGACTCAGCGGGCCCTTTTAAGTCTCCTTTCTGCAGCCTTTACCGGTTTCTATTCCAATCAATCTCATCTTTACTCTTCAAGAACTGACTGTATTTTCTTGTCCTGCGAAATTTTCTTCATGTGCTCTCTCTGATTTTTTCTTTAATTGTGTTGGATCTACGGCTTCCTTCACTTTTAAGGTTCCCTGCATTTTCACTCTTTCAATAATTCTTTCTTTACTCCCCTTGAGATACCAAGCTAGGCTATTCTCTTCTTCCCTTACACAACCTTCACAACACACCAATCCCTGTCCTACATTTTTCTTTACGTACAATCTTGATACATCACTCTTGAGGTGTAGTTCTTTGTTCATTGTCATTAATTTACGTGTTCTCTGGTCTATCTCTTGTAATTTATGCTTCTTCTAAAATACTATTCCTGCCTCATATCTCATCAAACCAACAGCCCACGTGTTAATTGCTGTAATCTTAGAGCGGCCATTTAGCTTCGATGGGAGCACAAGCAGAGTTCTCCACAAATACTCTTTCCTGTGCATTTTTTCATCTTTTCTTCATTGATCTTATTATCTCTGTTAATGATACCCAGGTACTTATATCCTTCCACACCGATTTCCTTTCCAGCTTGTATCCCTTGGCTTTTAGTGATTTCCCCCTTTTAAGAATCATTAAATCACAATTCTCGATCTCAAGTTCCATACCAATATCTTTACTAATCATCTGCACAATTTCCGTTAAACTCTCAATTTCTTTAACAGTTTTGGCGAATAGCTTTAGGTCATTCATAAACCACAGGTTATTTACTTTAACCCTGCCTAGCATGTATCCCACACGCATCTTTCTTAAAAAGCTTGTTCGTGGACCTTAAGACAAATTAAGGAAGGGCCGACTTACACTGTTCTGTGTTATTTGTGAATAGAGAAGTTGTGCTCGATAAGAGAGAATCTTATTATTATTGCCTTCGCTAAGCCGGAGATATTGTTTTCTGTCGTGTTTAATGAAGTTGAAAATTATGATGATGATGATCTTAGTAACAGAAGAAGAAAAAGGATGATAATGTTACAACAGATGCCTGATGTCTCTTTATAACCTTGAAGAACTATAAAAATATGCATTTGTATGTTGACAGTGTTTAGTTTTATTAGTGCTTTGAAGTGTTGTTTATTAGTTTTGTGTGTTTACGGTTAATATTCACAGTGATGTTAGTGAATGATGGGTGTTAGACTTGTCAGAAGCCTTTAAGAAGAGGTTTTGCAGATTGCAGCCAAGGAGTCGGTTGTCAGCACTCAAATCAACGCAATTATTACACGTATTTCAACCTACTAAATTATTAACCATTATTAGCTCCGCCTTAACGAAGGCGGAGGTATAGTTTTCAGCAGTGTTTATTTGTTTGTCCGTGGACAAGATATCTCAAGAACCGCTTGATGGATTCGGATAAAACTTTCATGGAGGTTTGGCCTCGTGATTGGGTGGCAAGAAATGATTAGATTTTAGAATTCATCCAATACTGGAAACGGATTCTGGATTATTTCCACTGTTTTTTACCTAATTTTTGAGAGCGGTCGGTTCATTTTTAGTATTCCCTTTTGTGAGAGTTGGAGTTTATTTTAGATAATCTCATTTTAAAAGCCATCTCTGGCTAATCGTGGAGATGACATTGGTGTTGCCTTGGTTGGTGCTTGCGTTCTCTGAATACTTTTGTTATTATTATTACTATTGTTATCATGTTGATAATGGTGATGACTATGATGATAATAAGGACGACAATGATGATGAGTTTGATAATGATAACCGTGTTGATGTTGATCACCATCATGATGCTCATCATGATTATAATGAAGAAGCTGACAATGATGATGTTGATAAAGAGCACAGTAACGATGACGTTGATGATAATGCAGACGATGATAGTAATTTTATCACATAACATCTTAGTGTTTGTTTCGTTTTTATATATATATATATGTATTATCTTTTTGTCTAAAAAAATCTTCATATCACACATTCTTCAGAATTTTTGCTTTTTCATTTTATTTTAACTCCGTTTGCCTAGCTAGTTTTGTTTCTCCGAATAATGACGAAAAAATTTCAATAAAAATTGCGAAGACATATGATTATAATATATATACATATATACATACGTAGATCCGTGTATGAGTGTGTTCAAGTTTGTGCCTCGATGTGATGATATATATATATATATATATATATATATATATATATATATATATATATATGTATGTATGTGTGTGTGTGTGTAAGCTTTTATGTATGTACCTATGTATGTATGTAGATAGACAGAGGGCAAGAGTGATATATGTCCATGAAAATGTGTTTATATGTTTATGTGTGTGTTTTTATATATATACACACATGCGCGCATGCTCACAAACACACACGCACACAGATAGATAGACACACATTTATATTTACATAAATGCTTTTTATGTTATAGTAACCATCGTGATCATCATTATTATTAATTTTATTGTTGTTATTCTTAGAATTCTTATAATCATTTTTACTGATATTTTAAAAATTATTTGTTGTTTTTGCTGTTGTCAGCGTCGACGTTTCTCGAGTCAGCATGTTTCCTAAGAGTGAAATGCTGAAGTGTTTTGTTTTGTTTGCTTTTATTCATTTATTTATCTATTTAGTTTTTTGACATTACCTTGTAACATTTTATTTATTCTGCGTTCTTTTATCTTATTTTTATACTTAACGCCGCACGCAGTTTTCAACTATTTCTTGAAAATTGACCAACAAAAACAAATAACAATACTATATGAAAATGAAACTGAGCATAAAAAGCAAAATTAAGAAACCACACATATTTTATTTCCATATATGTTTTTTTCTATCATTTATCATAAAATCATTTACTTAACTTTATATCTGATATACAATGTTTCTGCCAGATATTTTAAGATGAAATAAATTCTTTTTAAAAATTCAGAAATCATTTTGCCAGAATCTTCTTAGACTCATTGTTAGATAATATTATGTTTCTATGTTTTATCTGTTTTTGAAATTTCGTTTTTCCACTATTGTAAATGAAAATTCTAAAATTTCGCTTTCACAAATAATTTATTTCTTCACAGATTTCCAACATGTTCAGTGTGGTGGAAATTTAATATCAGTGCTAAAATAAATAAAATTTTTACAGTCCTTAAATCACCAGAAACAAATTACGAAGATCTTGGAGATTTAATGAGTTTATCTCTTCTTGTTCTAAAACATTTGCAAGTAGAAGTTGTGGTGAAAAAGGGGTGGATGACTGAAAAATGTTGCGATGGAGATGGTGGTGAAATTGGTTTTAAAATATTGTTGAATAATTTGGGAATTATAGAAGTGTTAGGTAGAAATAAATTGTTTCAACGTTATAAATAACAAATTGGTATAAAGTAATTCATATAAAAAATATAATATAGAAAACCTAAAAATTCTTCAATTTTGATTTCTTTTTCCTTCGTACGTTTTTAGATACCACTGTTATCTTGTGTATCGTCGACAGAGATACTGAAGTATCCTGAACTACCATATCTGTATGAATCACCTGGGTTTGGTCATCTCTTCTAAATGATTTAAATCGTGAGGTAGAGTTTACATCTGTATAATTTAATGTATACATACCACTTGAAATTACATAGACTGAACTGTTTAACCGTTCACACAAACAACTTACATTCGTGGGAATGCATTGTTTCCGAGAGGGAAAATTACAGTATCTCTGTTGCTAATAGTCAGAAGTATTTGTCCTTACGCAACAGAGGTACTGAGTTTTTACCCTCATCACGCTAGTATATATTTACACATTATTACCAATGCTATTTAATAAAACGTCTAGACACTTCTACCAGTGTACGCTGCATTCCACTTAAGGGTTTGTCCCTGGATTATCTTCAAATGTAGTGAAGCATTTCTGTTAGTAACACCGAAAATTTCCTGATTTTCTTTAAATTAATAATTAAAATAATATAATTAATTAACTAATATTGATTTTCCTAACCGTGCAATTTTCATCATTATGTTACAGTAAATATAATAAGACAGTGTCACATGTTAACGGTAGGCCTGCCTAGCAATATCAACACATAGTAATTATTCTGGTTGCCGCATAAAGCTTCCTGGTATAAATTAGTTAACAGTCACTAAATAAGTGACAATCTGTCTCCATATTTCTCAATTTCTTCTTACCGTTTTGAGATTTTTTGTAGATATTTCTCGTCATTTACTTCGTTCAGTGATTAGATCGCAGCCATACTAGGGCACCGTCTTGGAGAATCTTATTGGAATGAATCGACCCCATTACATTTTTTTATGTCTGGTACTTACTCTATCGAGGTCTTGTATCGAAACACTATGTTATGAGAACGTAAACATAATGACACCGGCCATCAAGCGTATGTTTCGGAACAAATACAGAAACAAAGACGTACACTCA
Source organism: Octopus bimaculoides (assembly GCF_046866305.1). Taxonomy (NCBI): domain Eukaryota; kingdom Metazoa; phylum Mollusca; class Cephalopoda; order Octopoda; family Octopodidae; genus Octopus; species Octopus bimaculoides. The sequence continues at coordinate 3,600,571 of NC_142949.1, read as the reverse complement.
GGCACACACAGACATGTACACAAAAAATAGACAAGACACTCACACACACACACACACACACACACAAACAAACATATGACAGACATCTTTCGGATTCTGCCTATCAAATCTGAAACGGCGTTAGTTGGCCCGAGGCGATAGACACCTTCTCAAGTTGACAATTAGTTGACTCGAACGCGAAACCATGTGGTGTGGAACCAAGCTTCTTACTACACTTGTCCATACACCTATGTTTTCATATGACTTGACATATCGTCGTTCTTGTATTGAACACAAAAAAATTACACCAACATAATATACGAGTATCTCCATTATATTCTAGAAAATATCAACCCCTTAAGTAGCTGATTGTTAAGACACCTAGTTCTATATCCAGAAAG
>NC_142949.1:3590191-3595191 GCF_046866305.1 Octopus bimaculoides | reverse complement strand
ATGGCAGAAGTATCTCGGATGGAGTGATTTGTAGATTATGCCATCTCTTAAAATAAATTTCATCCTCAGATTTCTGTATGACCTCCTGCAATCGAATACGATACTCCTGACTGCTCAGTCTACAGGAGGTCAAAGACAATGAAACACGTTCTGAGCTGCAGCAGAATAACATTATGCCAAGGAAGATACACGTGTAGGCACAATCAAGTTCCCATAGCAATTGTAGAAGTGATAAGGTCGGCAAGATTCAAATCAGACCCTCCAACACAATACGAGGCAGCAAATCATGGCCGGAATGACTATGGTATACGGGGAATGAGAATGGACTTCTTGTGGGTGATGTGGATAAGTGGAAGTACTCAGCAGACCTCCCAGTTTCAACAAAACAACCAAAGAGCATCAGAACGTGTAGACTGAGGGCGGGTATAATGCACTCCATTCCAGTTCATCAAAGCGATTGATTTTGATTGAAATCACCATGCCGTTTACAAGTAGAATAGAGAAAGCATACATTTTATAGACCCCACAATTCGCCATTCCAGCCAACAGCCTTAAGGGAGCAAACGTTCGGGTCAAGAATTTTTCCATAGAAGTTGAAGATAAGGGTTTTTATGGGAAAATCTACTTAGACACTGGTCCATGGATCAAACGAAAACCCAATCGGGGGCTTAGCAATTGGATTGCCGTCAGGGACTCCAGCTACACTATTCTACTTGTAAACGGCATGGTGATTTCAATGAAAATCAATTGCATTGATGAACTGGAATGGAATACGATATCCACCCTCATTCTACACCTCCTGATGCTTTTTGTTTCTTTTGTTGAACCCTGGAGGTCTGCTGAGTATGATGATGAGGGTGAGTTATTTTGAGATTTGAAGGAAATATAAAATAGTGGCACTTTGGGAAGGTTTCTTCTACTATAGCCTCTGACCAAAACCTTATGAGTGGAATTGGTAGATGGAAACTGAAAGAAGCCCAACTTATATATATATATATGTATGTATGTATGTATGTATGCATTTGTGTGTTTGTATCTATCGCTTAACAGCTGATGTTTGTGTCGTTAGTGGTTCGGCAAAAGAGACCGATACAATAAGTATTACAGTTACAAACAATAAGTCCTGGGGTACAATGTTTGACTAATTCAACTTAAGGTTGTGCTTAGCATGGCCGTAGACAAATGACTGAAACAAGTGTATGATGTACAAACACAGCAAATATATATGGAAGTAGAGAAAGGAATCAAATACACGGGTAAGAAAAACCTCTTCAGTTATATTTGAAGCAACTCCGTAAACACATATTTTATGTAAAGTAAGTTACTGTACCACCCGTATTACGTAAGAATTATCGAAAATACTGTCGCAAGGATTATTTCCAAATACGCTGGGACTGATATGTTTTATTTGTTCTGTATATCTATATATACGTGCACTTAGTGACCCTGCTGTAAGAAAATAATTTTCTCTCCACATGGTTCTGGGATCCCACTTCATGGCACCTTTGAAACTCGTGCTGATCAAAGCATTTCAGTTCATTTGGAAGACAGAGAAAGAGAAAAGCCCATCGTATCCCTCTCTCTCTCTCTCTTTGTTTCTTTATATGTGTGTGTGTGTGTGTTTTTGCATGGTTGTTTATTGACTGAAATAAATACAAGATAAAAAGTATGTATCTACCTATATATATATATATATATATATATGTATATATATATATATATATATATATATATATATATATATATATATATATATGTTAATTCTCTAAATGACCCCTAGGGGTCAGCCACACTTAAGTGGCAATATACTACACTTTATATATATATATATATATATATATATGCGCGAGCGCGTGTGTGTATATATATATGTCTGTGTGTATGAGCATGTGTTTGTGTGCGTGCGTGCGTGCATGTGTGTCTTTTTGTGTTTGTGTCTGCATTTATGGAGTCACAGCTATCAAATTATCCATCCGCTACAGTTGTTTCGGTGCTTCAACAATATATAGGTAATAAATCATGAAACAAATAAGAATATATAATTATCAAATATTGTTACGAAACATTGAATGTACATTTGATTATATAAAGAGAAACTATGTCCATTTTATCGAGATCAGGTACTTACAATAATAAGCATGACTTTTTTTTTTGTCAGTACGACAACAGGTTTATAAATGGGCTGATTGACAAAGAAATTAAGCGAGTGAGGAGGAATAATGTATATATATATATCATAGCGACGTGATGGGCAAGGAGGATGATCATAATTTAACGATTCACAATATGTAAATGGCAGGTTAGACTAAGTGTTTAGTTGTATATAAATTTTATCTATCCTCGTATAATGATAAGTATTGTTGGAAAACATGAAATCTATAGAGAAATCAATTTAGCTATGGAGAATTTGATAAAATAACTTCTGGAATAATAGCAATTGCATGTAAATATTTCAGTAACAACGTAATTTACAAACACTCGAAGCAAAATGAAAGGCTGGAAAGGAAACAATGAAACACCGCAATGTACTTAGTTACTGGTCATACACTACTACAAGCTTTAGCATATGTTCTCCTAAATAACGTATTTACGTTCTACTTGCATATACGCATTTATCTATGATGTATATATATATATATATATATATATATATATATATATATATATGTGTGTGTGTGTGTGTGTGTGTGTGTGTGTGTGTGTATGTGTGTGTGTATGTGTGTGTGTATGTGTGTGTGTATGTGTGTATGTATGTGTGTATGTATGTGTGTATGTATGTGTGTATGTGTGTATAGCTAGATAGATAAATAGACAGATTGATAGGTAGATACATAGATGGATAGATAGATAGATAGATAGATAGATAGATAGATAGATAAATACATACATACATAATAAAATACACATGTTCCAGTTATGAGCATTCACTCAAGCAAAATTTTTACAAATTTTCTCTTCTTTTCACTAAACTACTATAAAAGAAAAATATATTGTTATATATTATAGCTAGACGAAGGAAATATGTTCATATGTGTAAATATATTAACTGGTTTCAGAATAATATTCTACACATTAAGTTGATGTTTGCGGTGGGGATGAATTTCTGTTTCTTTGCTATGAAAAGAATTCACTGAAATAAATTAAGATTATTATATATATATATATATATATGTATATATATGTGTGTGTGTGTATATACTTCCTATGCTATTTAAATGCAAACGCACCTAATTAAATGACTATAACCTGATACTGAGTACATAAGTTACATCCGTTTTGCTTTTACAGTTTTCATCTTTACACTTTCTATCAGTTAGTACAAAGACGAAAAGCTATGCTGGCGTTTTATAACGTTCGGGCAAAAGTTCTAACATACCTGCATTAGCTTATATTTAAAATGGTGCACTTAAATTTAGTTAAGATTCAGGTCTTAACGTTTACATAAAATGATCTTATAACGACTACGTCCAAGCTGTACCGTTATATCTGATGCTACTATAAGTTTATGGAACAATCTGAGGTATCAGATTTATGCGGATTGTATGCCCTGTCGCATTTGAAATGATATGCAGTCATGAATGGTGGTGAGCAGACAGATATGTTAACACGCCGGGCAAAATCCTTAGCGCCATTTCATCCGTCTTCACATTTTGACTTCAATTAACGGCGAGCTCGATTTCGCTTTTAATTATTTCGGTCGATGTAATAAGTACCATTTAAGTACTGGAGTCGATGTAATGGACTCACTTCTTCTGGAAAAATTGCTGGCCTCGCACTAAAGTCGGAAATCATTTTATATACAATGAATATAATTTAAAACATTGATTAACCTTTACATCAAAGCATGTGAATATTTTTAAGCTGATCTTTTTGTACCTTAGTCCATATGATCTTGGAATGCGAAAATGTTTCCTAGTCAGACTAGGAAATGTAGGTAGACGAGAAAAATGTAGGGCATATTATTATTATTATCGTGAAGATGATACTGTTGATGTAATACAAAGTAAAAAATATTTATGTAACAGAATTGGTAATGGTTTCTTCCCTTGTATTCGCTATCCTTTCCTATAAATGGTTGACATTCTTGATAAAAGTTTGGTACTTCTGTACACTCATAAGCACACACACAGACACACACACACACACACACCCACATATACATATACAAACACGTATGTACTAAAGGTTATACACAAGTATTATGACACCGAGAAGAGAAATGAAGACAAATATTTAAGCAAGTCAATAATAATAATAATAATAATAATAGAAAGAAAAAATGGAAAATGGAATATTAATAATAAAAAAATAGGAAGGAAACGAAGTAGAAGAACTGCTATTACAAAAGCAACAAAAGAAAAACAAGAACAGGAGGAAATATAATAATGAAACGATTAATGTAAAAAAATCCTCTGTGAGTGGGAAGTAAGGTCATTTTATAAATAGGAAACCTTATCAAATAAATACTTACAATAGAATAGATATATATAAATAAATGAAGTATAGTCTACTCAATCAAATATGATTTGAATGGAAAGTATTGTGTTTAAGACTTCTTGAAGTGTATATCATGAATTGTTGATGATTTTTACAGGCTGAAAATACCAATAATCTAGACAATCAGTAATGCCATACACCGATTGTTTAAAATATACAGACGTGTGAGACTAAATTAGATATGAGGGTTATACATATTGGCCTCGTATTCACCTCTTGAAATTAACTTATTGAAAGGTTTCCGTCCGAGGAATGGGAAATATATTTTTTAAACTACTTTTTTACTTGATGTTTGAGAAGCTCGATTGATAGCCTACGCTCTTCAACAGAAAGGAATAAGAGAATGTCTCTCTCTCTCTCTCTCTCTCTCTCTGTATATATATATATATATATATATATATATATATATATATATATGTATATGTGTGTGTATGTGTGTGCGTGTATACTCTAAATAGGAAAGTAATGAATTTAGCATTTCTTTAATAACAAGTTACAACTGT
>NC_142949.1:3557691-3585191 GCF_046866305.1 Octopus bimaculoides | reverse complement strand
ATATATATGTACAAGGCCATCGAATAGTTGTGTAACTGTGTGCGTATACCATTGCGTGTGTGTTCCTATGTCTCTCTATCTGTTTATGAGTAAGGATATGTGTTCGTCTTTCTACTTTTATCTGAGAGCCACCGATAGACGCCAGTTGTTTAGCTTACGTCACTGTATCCCACGAGTTTGTAAAATTATTTCGTCTAAAATCTCTCTATAAATAACATGTTTTGATATCAGATGATATAACACATGCTTTGTTAAACATTAAATAATTAACAAGAACTAAAATCGGTTAGCATTTCACTATGAAATTTTCAAAATATAATGAAATGTAGTACTGAGTTTCCCAGTTGCCAAATTAAACACGTTCATGATGATTAGCAAATGTTTACATTGCTGGAAACCAAATAATATTAATGATAATGAACGACACCTCCAGTATTCATTAATAATTCATGTTACTAAAATATTAGCAAATGTGTGCCTATCATATCATGACAAACAAATGTGACAGAGTTCATAGTACAAAACGTGGCTTCTTAGTATGTTATTTAATGATAGGCAGTACAAACCAAAGCAATATCACAAGACTTGAATTTAACCAGCAAACGCTGCTAAACGCAAACATCGCTGCAGACAATATATACTCACACATTACTTGTTAATGGTATCTCTACAGATATTCTATAGAAAAAATAGCAAGCACTGATTTTCGTTACAATGTTCCGTATAGTAAAATGAGATCGAAGATGAGGAAAGGGTAATAGGTGCATATGCCATAATTCGGGAGTATTTTCTGGTCCATCAGCATCCAGCCAACATTTCAACCATTCTCGAAATCATTGCTTTTATAGTCACTGTCTACAGCAGTGTTTAGTCATTGGATATAACACTTTACACATTAAACGCATCTGTGGAATACTCCCGCATATTTAAACACAAACACAATGTCAGAAACACCAGCGTGGAGATGGTTTGAGCTCTTGTGAACGTAAACTGTATCTTCGTTAGGCTTCATGTCATATTTTTTAAATAACGATCTTACCGTGCGTGCGTGCGTGCGTGCATGCGTGCGTGCGTGTGTGCGTGTGATAGCTGAATGACCTGTCGTTGCTGAGGTTACTGCTGATCATATTCAGTTTGGTAAAAAATGTATTCTCAGAATTATTTCAAAACTTCTATATTTTATTTCAAAATATCCAAATTGTAATGACAATAGAATTTCTAACTAAGAATCTGTGAATGTTGAAGCACATCAGGGTGAAAAAAAAATACATTGTGTAAATGTTTGTTTGTAAGACACCCACTCCCGAGTTTTGGGTCTGTTTGCGGCTATAGTAGAAGATATTTGCTGTAGGTACCACGCAGAAGGGCTGAACCCGGAACGATGTGATTTAGAAGCAAGTTTCTTATCACACAGCCACGCCTATGATATGTGTAGGTGCACACACACACACACACACGCACACGCACACACACACACATATATATATATATATATATATATATATATATATATATGTGTGTGTGTGTATGAATGTACATATTCTAATTTCTTGCAGTTTCAATATTGCTTATCATTGTTTTTTTTCTTTCCTATTCGCCCTCTGCCTCTCTCTCAGTATTGCCCTTTATCTGTTTCCCTCTCTCTCTCTCTCTCTTCCCTTCTCACTCTCTTTCTCCGTCTCCTTTTGTCTTTCACTCAAACGCGTACTATATCTGTTTATATCCATATTACATAGACACACACACATGCATTTATATCTATATATATATATATATATATATATATATATATATATAATCAAAGTTATTTATGTATAATATAAGTAAACGTACTTTCTTTTTTACTTGTGAGCTTTTTCAGAGAATGTGATTTGAAACTCACTTCCTGCGTAAAGAACGAATGTCGTTGATATACGTTTCTCACGCCAGAGGGAATAGCTACACTTATGCGCACGATTATTCTGACATCCCTTGATAAAAATCCACAAACAATTCCAACACAAACAATGATTAATGCAACAAAATAAGATAAAGTAAAATTGATAAGATTTTACAAATTAGAAAAAAAAACCAAACCAATAGAATAGAGAATAATTATATCCTTGAACCTGTGACGCATTTTCTGTTTATGTATTTTTCTATTTCTAGAGTCCTTTTGATTTTATTTAATTTTTGTATATTTATATGTCTGTTTATTTTTCCAAACAAATATAGACACATAAAAGAAGCAACCATCCTTAATTCCAAAAAGTAATTAAAAATTCTTACCTCACTTTATCAAACAAGTTATCTTTCATTGATTCTCTTTTTTCTCTTCTAATTTTCTTTTGTTTATTTTCAATTTCTTTACTTGTATTTTTTTCCGTTTCTTTTTCTTCTAACATTATATTCTTTTTATTTTGTTGTCTTTTTTTTTTCTGTTTTCCAGACATGAAACATTAGACACATAAACTGCTTTATCTTAGATTTTTATCTCACCTTTATTGCAAAACTGATTAGAAATTTTTACTTTGTCAGAGTTCAAACCATTTTTCTAATTATTTATATATTACTTAAAAGTTTATTTTATTTAATATAGTTTTCTTTTAGTATTTTTTTCCCTATCTCTTTCTCATTATACTTTCTCCTCCTTGTTTCTCACTCCCTTTTTCCTTTCCTCCATTCCTTTTTTTTTTCTTTATATTTATATTTCAGTTCAGAATCTCCGGTGAGAATATCAGCTTTTCAAGAAGAATGGACAATTTCTGATAATTTGCAGCTATTGGTCTGTGGAATCATGAAATTTTTGACTTTTCATTTTTGTTTTTTGTTTTCGTTTCTACCGATTTTCCTAAAGAAATTATATCTATTAGGTTGTTTGGGTTTCTGTAATTATCTACATGTGTTTGAATATACGTGGCCTCTTCTGTATAGTTGTATGTAGTTCGAATATGTGTTGTGTATATGTTTCTTAGTGTGAATTTGATGGTTATTCGTACATGTGTGATAAAAGTTGCTAGCAGCACTGACTTATCTGTAAGAATTTATAAATAATTATAGAATACACTCTCACACACACATATATACATGTATATACACACACATGCTTTATTTATATACCTATGGGTTTTAAAATTGGTTGATGTTTACAACAGCTGTTTCAGACGTTTTTTATTGATAAATAAACCTATTACGTCATGACACTTTGATTTTCTTCAGGTGATTTGAAACTTAAAATTAAATATTTGGTTGAGAAAAACTTTGAACTATGGAATGTATGGTCATCCTCTTGATCCTCAACATTGTGTGTCGCAGCTTTTGCGACTCGTTCTTTTGTAGATAACCACATTCCTCCCACAGTACGGAATAAATGATTATTCAAGAGAGGAATAAAATAAAAACGTGTGAGCGTGAGAGACAATAATATGGGAAAAACCTCGCTCTAGATTGTCCGTCGTCGTGGTCAGTAGTGCATGATGAAAGATTGAATTTGAGCAAAATCCTGCCGTGTATGAACATTTTAAGTGCGATTTTAGTAACGGTTCTGATATTATTTTGCCTGAGCATGTTTAACACACAACTCGATTTAACATGTAGCAAATGCTGTCATTTCTGTCAAAGCCAGACCTTACGGGTCAGCAACAGAGCCACAGAGAATGAATAATCTGTTTACTATTCAGCATGCAACATCTCTGCTTGCACAAGCTGTAGAAAAGAATGTGCAGGCGAGAGAATAATGCAACGTTTTCGGTAGAATCCCCCCAAGACAGCAGTGCAACAAACACTAAAAGAGGCACTAATAATTACCATAAGTCTGAAAAATGGTAAGTTCTTAGCAGCGTGGTAAATCACATGATTGTTGCTCATGTTTAAGAGAATTCTACAGCGATAGCATTGTTCGAAATTGAGTCGAAATCAACACGTTATGTACACAAAAACACAGAAATTGTTCATACATTTATCTCCTTTGGATAAATTGTACCAGTTTACGACTGGCTTAAGTTACTTGATATATTGAAGCCGTAACAGAAATAAGTAATACACTTTCAGAAGCTACTCTCAATGTCAAGTCTAATCCCATTACATATTTATTTATTTATATATCTATTTATCCATTATTATTGTTTTTGTTGTAGTTGCCGTTGTTGTTGCTGTTGTTACCATCATAATCACATGTTTATAAACGAATCGTGATGCATTGAAATGCCATCTGAATAAAGCCTGGTGAGATATGACCCGATAAGTAAGTAACGGCTGCAAGGATAGAGAGGTTTAATAAATATATTATTAACTACTGCTATATGTATCGATTAATCTCTTAATCTCGTACTTTGATCGTAGAATATAGCTAACTATAAATGCAATACACACACATACGCACACACATACTCAGACACACACACATGCACCCACGAACACACACTGCATGGACGGATATATGGAAGCCGTGTAACGGAAGCTCATTAAATTAAAAGCAACGCTGATGCATTGTACAATATCCAATATTATTTAATTCGAATATCCAAATTTACAAAGCTGGAGGCAGCCGCGGTCATCTGGAGCAGGCACTTAAATAAGTTATACATAGCATTACAAGTTTGTATTACTGACTGAGAGAGTAGCTGCATGATTTCCTTATAGACAGAAGGCAGGTAGTTCTAGCCAATGGTGCCCTTTATGAAGAAACGCAAACTCTGGCGTTCCCGAAGGAACTTTTCTGAGGCAATTACAGTTCATAATAGCTTTCTTAGACATACCCACAGTCAGTCGGACAGCCATTGTCACTAGCTATGCCGATGATACAAAATTATCACAGGCAATAAAAATTTAAGATGATGTCGCAAGCTTACAGCGGGACCTGCTTTCGATACCCAAATAGGCCGAAAAAAGCAGCATGCAGTTTAATGCTGCAACATTTCAAGTCCTGCACTCACGAATGCACTATACTCTGCATACACAGGAGCCAAGGGCACTATAATCCCAGAATCACAGGCAGTTAAATACTTCGAGGGGATCAGTGTGTGCAATGGTGCATCATTTTATATGCACATTACCAAGCTGACAGTAAAGTGCTTCAACTGACAGGATGGATACTGAGATTCTTCAAGACAAGCAACCAAGAAATTATGTCGACTGCGGAGAACTCTTTTTTTTTTCTCAGCGACCTGAATTACTGTTCACAATTATGATCACCAAATAAATAGCCAAATAAATAGCGGGGCTTGAAGCAGTCCAAAGCTACAACATTAAAGAGATTGACACAAATTCATATACATACATGCACGCAAACAATCATACACATATGTGTAGGAATTACACGCTAATATATTGAATTTCAATTCGCATCTTTATTTCATTTAACCTTAAACGCTTCACAGTCCAGCTTTCCATTCATAGTTGCAGTGTTAGCTCATAAACCTCACTGCTGTAATCTACAATAATTGTGGAAATATTGTTTTCTCTTTTTATTAAGTTTTTTGTTTCTTAAATAGTTTCTTTTCGCATTAAATTGCACTAAAGATTTCATTAAATTAAAAATAGCTTAAATACGTTCTTATTTAAGCTCTCATTTTCATTCTTCTCACGCATGTACGTACAAGTACCAGTATGTGTTCTTTTGTATATACACACGTGTGTATGCACAAATATACATACATGCATATGTATAGTTAGATATACATGCTTACACTTACACACCCATATGTCTTTTTGCATATGCATACCTATACATGTGTAGATATACATACACACACAACACACACACACATATACGTAGATATATATATATATACATATATATATATATATAAATAAATATATGTATGTATATATATATAAGAAATACAGATCGATGTATATATACATTAAATATATATATATATATATATATATATATATATATATATACGAACACACACATATATATGTATTTTACAATACACTTTATCAATAGCCTGATTAACAAATACATTTTATGAGTACACCTTTCCTTAGAATATTTTTGTCGTCTTATATTATTTCTTTACCGCTCAGATGGAATTGTTTCTGCGTCTTTGTATTTTGTTTCTGAAGAACGTCAGTATTTTATTGTTAAAGTGGAGGTAACTAGAAATAAAACCATTTAGAGAGAGGCAGGTAGAACATAAATCTGTACTGTTATTGTGAGACCTAACATAAAAATGTCAGCATTAGAGTATATAGGAATATCGGTATTTATACGTTGCAGCCATTTTAATGTTAATTATAAGCCCAATATTTATTATTGTATTGTCTATGCACACATATTTAGATAGGTATGTACAATCATCTCAAGCACACAGATGCATAAATGCATTCATGCATGTGTGTGCAATTAAACAGAGTCACTCATACTCAAACACATTCCTCTCAGTCTCCCCCTTCCCATTACTGTATCATTAAAGCAGTCTGTCTCTCTACATATCACCGTCTTTCTCTCACCATCTACACAATCACACGCATGCATACACATGTGCTCACGCACACAGACACGGATACACACACACACATGCCTATACAGACACACATGCACACATACTATATATAAAGATAGAGAGAATGATAGAGAAAGAAAGAGAGAGAGAGCTCTATGAAATATATTCAAATATAAATATATTGTTGTGGAGAGAGAGGGATGGGTAAATAGTAACATTCAGCTGATATGTAAACATCTACGCATCATGGCGTATTCTTGGATTACGACACTATTGTACCTGAGTGCTGTTTAAATAAATGTATGCTCTTCCTAATAAAAGTCTGATGCTAGGTTTACTCTGAGCATTAATATCTAATCATCTGTAAAATTTTCCGTTAGACAGAAAGTAGTTTTTCCTATTAACAAGTTATAGTAACACTTATGTATCATCATTGTCTGTCAAATAAGCATCAATAAGATAGTGATGCGCCTTAATATAATCAATCGTGTGTCTTATTTTATAAGCTATGTAGCTTAAATATGTATATGAGTAGGTATGTTTATAGGAGAATAAACATAGATATGGAGCGATAGAATCAATTAATTAGACTATATCCCACCAGATTGATTTTTATATATATGATACGAGACTGTTTTCTAAACAGGTACTGGTATCATATTTTTGCAGGAATCCAGCAGCTTCGGGATAGGGTGTTAGCCGACTGGTACATATTTTATCAACCCCGAAAGAAAAAAAAGTCAAAGTGGACATTGTCGGAATTTGAACCGAGAACGTAGCAATGTTCGAAAAACTGCCTTGCTCTTTGCCGGGCATGCTAACGGTTTTGTTAGCTCGCCTTTTTTGTCTATATAGAGTTTGTCTAATAATAGTTTCAAAATGAAAGTTACTCTACGACTTGGCCTTTTCTCCCATCTCACGGAAAATAATTTCAGAGGTTGATTCATTATATTATATCTCTACGGTTTTGAAAATATTTTGATTCGAGAATAAGATTATCCAACTGTGCGTGTATTTATTTATATAATTTGAAGAATATTTAACCTATATTTTCGTAAGAAAGAAGGGCTACTCTACTCCTTTGCGAGAGAAATTTGATTGCTATTTCCACTAAGCAGATCTTAACCACAGAAGTTTGAAAATCAGTAGATATTTTGTTGTCTACTGTGAACAAATGCCAGAAGATCTGCTGAAAAATATCAATGTTTGCTGATCGAAAACAGCAATCATTGCAATGAAGACATTCACCAGAATGATAAATATATTTAAGCGAAAAGTTTTGAAAGAATGGCTGCATGGTCGTAGTTGGAACAACTTTTCCGATAAGTCTGAAGGCAAATTGTTTAGATACTTGGAAAGTTATACTGACGTAAACGAAAACAGAGTTAAATGACTAGCAAAGAGTTTTTCAGTAAAATAAGTGGTCACATATCAGATACAATGTACTCGAAGAAATTAAGTTTGAACTCAGCAGAGCTATGTTACAAAAACTATGTACAAAGGGGAGACTGTGACCTTGAACTTTCTGCTTGGTACAATTTCACCTGAATCATAATTTTATTACTTAATAAGTGAAGGTCACATTGAATAATATTCTAGATGGGGACTGAAATATGGGTGAGCAACAATAACATCATTTTCAACAACGTTAGCAACAGTTGTAAGCTCTTCTTAAATTGAACTTATTAAGTATGGTTCTGGAAAACGTTGTGTAAATAGCAACCGAATTTTGAAATTTTGAAATTCTATAAAAGACAGATTCTTTGAATTATTTGATCCTGGATACAATCTATCTCAGAAAAGAAAATAGCGCCGTCACTGATCATTGTGTCAAATAGTGTTACGTAAAGCCGAACGATTAACGTACAGAGTGGATTTTACGACAAACGTGTAAGAAACTTTGGCACGAAGCAGTGCTGCTTACCTGGTACGAACTACGCACTCCTCAATCTTGTTGTCTAGTCAATCGTGTTTAAAAGACATTCACATTGTTAACATATTGTCTGATATCTACTATTTAAATCATGGCAGTATTGTTTTCAGTTGACAACTAGACATCACGGGTGCTTCCAAACAAATGTCACGTTAAGATAATATCAGATGTAGCAGCAACGTTTATAGTTAGATGAATGTTTGAGATTACGCCTTGGATTAAATGGAATAGAAACTGAAATATATTCGTACAGATAACGAGAAAGCAGCGAAAGGTTTACTAAAACTTATTTAAAATTATTAGGAACAATAGATGTTTGTGTGCGTCATCATAAAACGAAATTTAAGAGTGGCTGCGATATTTATTCTTCAGTAATGGAAGCCATAACAAATATGTAACCATATCGCAATAAAATATTCTTTTATTCAATCACTTTGTTTGGTATAATGGTTTCTGCCAGTATACTATACGCTGCTAGTGAGATTTCGTCTATAGAAATTTCCTTTTGTGTATGGCTTATGTCAGTGTATATACATTTCCTCTGTGGTTTAAACAGTACATGTCTTTTTTTCTGTATTGCTTTCTTGGGAGACGATATTAATATTAGGTGTGTAAGATGGAATTACCTAATGAGGAAGGTGGGGGATAAAATGCCCAACGGTGTCAAATTATATCGCACTATATTCTGAGTTCAAATGTAGCCTTGTCCGTTATACTTGTCATCGCTGCAAGGTCGATTTTAGAAAATATCAGTGTTATACTGTGTACTTCTACTACATATACCCTCACGAATATGAGTTCTGATGGGGATTACAGAAAACAAATGTAAAATAAGTTGCGATATCTGTTGCATCACAACATATACCAGTTCTTTAGCGGAAAAGAATACGAAATATACGGGCAGAGAAATAGATTGATAGACAGATATGTAGGTATATAAATAGATAGATAGAGAGAGAGGGGGAGGTAGAGATGGATACATAGATAAATTTAAATATATACATAGAAATATAAGAGAGGGAGAGAAATAAAGTATATATTTTGTATCTAAATATAGGTTTACTACTTAAGGCGGAGTTCTGGATGGACATGCGATCTGGTGTTTACAGCTGAATATAAAGATGTTACTCCTAATTAACGAACAATAAAGACAAAACCATGTGGCCCCCAGCTTTTGCGTCTCGGGAACGTGGAGTTAAATAAACAAGCGCTCTATAAAGCGTATTGAAAGGATTAAAGGGTAAAATGTAATTAACTGTAAAATACAGCATGACATTCTATGCCACACAAGTCGTTCCCTCGTATATGATCAACATTATACTTTAGAATAATAGTTCCTAACACAAGGGGGTGACATAATCATTAGCAAGCCCGGGTTAATACTTAACAGCACCTCGTCCGCCCCTAGGTTCAAAGTTTAAATTTCTCGGAGGCCGACTTTGCATTTCGTCATTTTCTGAGTTGAGAAAATAAGTATCATTTGTGCACTGGCGTTTATGTGACATATTTACTTCCTCATGCGAAATTGTTGGCTATACTCGGGAATTCACTGTTTCGACCTGCATATGTGAATCAATTTCACTCACAGAATCCAAACATTCGAAAAGGCAGATAGTTGCAGCTGCCAGTGGGTACGTGTTCTCAGTGTGTCCATGAGGCGGCCAGCCAAAATACTCCAGTTCATTCTGTGTTGTACTGCGTTCAAACAAACAGCTAGGCTCTGGTTTCTGGCAAATTCTTTGATGTCAATCCAGTTGAATATTCTGATATTATTAATTGGCAGGGAACTCGCTGTCTTCTTTATTTCGTTATGTTTCATCTCTCAATAAATATGTACATTCACACATGTGTGTGTATATATATATATATATATATATATATATATATATATATACACACGTGTGCGTGTCTGTGTATACAAGTTCATATATCTATTTTTCTATCTCTCTGTATGTCTGTCTGTCTCTCTCTCTCTCTCTCTTGTATATATATAATACCTTATAAAACTCAATAAAATAGGGGAGGAAAGAGGCAATTTATGGCTGGGGGAATTATAACAAATACTTACATCGAAAAATAAATTAGCACTAGACAAGAAAGAAGTTTTCATTGCTTACTCACACAACGTTTTCTTTTAAAACAATTTAATTAACAAAATGCATTAATTTACATAATTTCAACAAAACATTTTCTCTAACCATAACTATAATCACTATAATAATAAAGGCGCATATAAAAAATAGAAGTATAGAATTCACTTTACAAGATTATGTATAATATAAACACTTTAAGAGATGGAAGGCCTAGTCGACCACGGCGGAATTTGAACCTACAAGAAGACGGGCGATATGCTAGTAAGCATTTTGCGCAGCATATAAATGTTTCTATCAGTTCACCAGCTCACCGCCTTGACATACGTACACTAAACATATGTAATTAAATATATGCTTACATGCATATATATATATATATATATATATATATATATATATATATATATATGTATATATATATATATATATATAAGGTTGAGGAGGGTATTGGATTTAACCAAACCCAAGAGGATACAGGTAATACCGAGTAAGTGCTGTATACCGATTAGTTTGCCCCAGTCGTTGTATGAATAGGATTGGGGATTATAAGTCGTGTATTAGCGTGTGTATATGTAAATATATAAAAATAAAGAGATAAAGAGAGCAATGGTAAGGTTGGAGAAGTATTTTATGGATAGAGTCTTACAGCTGTTTCTGGGAAGATCCAGTATTTCCCTTCATCGGAGACAGAAAAAATAAAGCAATCTATTATTATATCCATAGGCGGATATTTTTAGTATGAAGTGGTAAAGAGTGTGATGCGCTGAAAAAAGAGAGAACAGTACTTGAAGTGTAGTTTCATTCCACCTCTGCTATCTATGCTGTATCAGCCTTCGTTCCAACATCTATTTCCGGATTATCCCCACAAGGATCACTTTACACGGATTTCTACACGGATATTTACTACTGGAATGAAATTACACTTCAAGTATTGTTCTCTATTTTTTCAGCGCATCACACTTTACCACTTCATACTAAAAATATCCGCCTATGGATATAATAATAGATTACTTTATTTGTTCTGTCTCCGATGAAGGGAAATACTGGTTCTTCTAAGAAACAGCTGTAAGACTCTATCCATAAAATACATCTCCAACCTTACCATTGCTCTGTTTATCTCTTTATTTTTATATATTTACATATATATATATATATATATATATATAAGGTTGAGGAGGGTATTGGATTTAAGCAAACCCCGGAGGATACAGGTAATACCGAGTAAGTGCTGCATACCGATTAGTTTGCCCCAATCGTTGTATTTATGTGTACACGTATGTACTTTGTGTGTGATTGCATGTATGTGTATATATATATACATTATATATATATATATATATATATATATATAATGATTGATCGCTAGCAACTAAACGTTTTTTTTTTCTCCCAGCTTATTTCTGCGTCCCTTTCTGTTAAAGAGCGTAGGCTCGAAACGTTAAAGACTTTCTCACCTCCCGAGCGGTAAACTAATGCATTTGCTTGTTGTTTACACACCCATGTTCGACCTTTTTTTAGTAAATTCCATCTATATATGTGTGTGTGTGTGTGTGTGTGTGTGTGTGTGTGTATATATGCATTCGAAGTCAACGAAATTACCTGGTGCGATTCGAAGACTTGAACAGTGGACACTTTTTGACATAGAAAATAAAAGCAGTTGATAAACAAGCGGTCAGTAAAGTTAGTGCAGAACATGTATATAATTCATGGTTATAGGACTCTATTAATCTGGCATTAAAGAACCACATAAGTAATAACTGATTTTCTGATTGCCTTACTGTCAGACCTTCAAACCAAATTATATTTAGAAGCACATTAAAATGAGTTGTGTGCTTCAGCTTTTGGAATCGGTAAAAACCGATTCGAAGAACACACAGCAACCAATTGCCGTTTCCAAGCATCCTGTATTCAAGTGTGATGCAATTTTTGCTTCTCAATGCTTTTCACCGTACAATAGCTTGCGTAGCGGCTTGGTTTGAAGACGTGGGATTTTTCTGACATTATTCATTGGATAAATCTTAATGCAATAATAAAATGGCTTGGTGCCAAGCTGTCACAGGAATATAAACCTATTGTCTATTGGTTTTGGTATTGGCATTTTGGTTAATGCCTTTTGAGGGTGTCATTTCGATTTCTCTTTCTTAATTCTGTTGCCTTTAGAATAAGTCTAGATGTGTGAAAGGTGTTGTACTGTGCATATTCGTTCTTATCTATAAATATTTGCCTCGGGAATTCTGTATGATATTTAGCAAATAATGTAGAGATTTACATAAACATACACACAAAAACATGAGCGCATCAATACATATAATAAAGGTAATTCACCTCCTCAAAACCTGAAACCATCACGAATAAATACATATGCAAAGTATCCAAGTACACACACATGAACACACAAACGCACTCAACACATACACACATATAAATATAAATGCATGTATGTATATACACATACACATGCATATGTATTTATAAATTTGTATGTTTGTAAGTATACATATATATATTTGTGTATAAACATATTTATTTATACATAATATATTGATACATGAACATATATATATATTGATTTGTACATACGTATATGTGTGATTACATGTGTTTTTGTGTGTATATTTGTCTATTTAGGAAATTGTGAGTGGTGTCTAAATGAAAACGATGGCAGTTAATACAGGTGGAAGAGTGCAGTGTATATTATTGTTATTACTATTGTTGTTATTATTATCATTATTATTATTATCATTATTATTATTATTATCATTAATATTATTACGATTGTTGTTGTTGTTATTATCGTAATTATCATTATCATCTCCATGATTATTATTACAATTATTATCATCGTCAGTATTACTATCATCATATTCATCATTATCATCATCATTGTTCTTGTTATTTTTATTATGTAGAGTTAACCACGTGTGTATGATTTGTACTTTATATGAATAGGAAAGCAGTTTGCTTAAAGCAGTCATCAGATGGACTTAAATTCGAAGAAATTCATGAATTATAGATAATACTGCTTTGCAAAACTATAGGAATGATCGATTCATCCAGGGGTTTATGCTTCCAAATTTATCATCATCGTCTCCTATAGCTACTCATCTTTTCCCCCCTACTGCACGTTAGGTGCAGTCATATAATTAACGCCTTACTCCTCGAATTCATCCTTATGCACAGACTTAATTATATTTAGATATGAACAGTATCATACTTTGTAATTTTATCGCTGCATCTCTATTCCAGTATATTTATCATAGAGCTCTCTGTCGTCCGTTATATTAAGAAGCGTCTTTTTACTCCTGTGTTCCACTTCTCCCGGCACAAAGTTTAGTATCATCAATTCTAGCCCGGGAGTGTATGTTTGAGGCATTAAGACTAAAAGTAATGTAGGCTGAGAGAGAACTCTCAATATTTCCCTCTGTCACCCCAGTTTTAAACGTTGTAAAAGAGGACAGGCCACTTATTTTCATTTTACGATTGTTTTATTACGTGAATAAATAATACACCTAACACAAATGGGTCTAGATTTTAGCACAAGGCTAGATGTGCTCACCAGAAAGAAGGAAAGGTGAAGTCAACACAACGTAATTTGAACTCAGGACGTAAAGAGTCCAATGAAATGCTGCTAAACAGTTCATCATAGGTGCTGAAGAGTCTGCCAGCATACCAGCTTAACTCATTCCATAACAATTCAAGTCAATTAAGACAATAATGTATGGAGGCTCGGAGTGCAAGAAATAGCAGTCACACTCATCGATATTTTATGATAATCATCCACTACATCAGAGTCGTTGACGTGACCATCTCCATGGTCACCAAGACGCCTATTATATGGGAGAATCGGGCTAAATTTTACGTTTTTTTTTAATGTTTTCTTCTTTTCAGAATCAGCTCTATCGGTGAATCATCGGCGGCGTTGGAGAGCATGAAGATGACAGTTACACTTGAAAATAATTTAGCTAACATGGAAGAGTGAAAGCTATCTGAATATTGGAAAACAGTTACTCGTATCATGATGTTATAGGTAACACTTTGAACACTGTAAAGTCTATTAGATGTCATATGGAAAGCTGCAAAGGAGACTACGAAGTTATGGCGAGCAGGAGGGAACACAGCAGATGTTCTTACTAGCTCCACAAGCCGAGGACCATCCCAAAATCATTGAGAATGGCCCGAGACTCAATTCAGACGGCTATGTCAAACTGTTAGAGGCCTCGGTCAAACCCAGTCGCATGGAGGTTGTAACTAGAAAGATAAATGTGAGACAGGAGGATTTTTCCTCCCTGCCATACTACCAAAACAATACAGAAGCGCTTGTTGGAGATTTTCTGCGACTTCATCGGTGACAATTTTTGAACTCTCAACTCCCCCGCATTTTTATGCGTTGGATTACTGTGTTAGGAGCGCATTTGAGAAAGCCAACATCTCCTTTGCCTGTAACATCAATGCCAAATAGTGGTCAAGATCTACAGGATTTTTGAAGATCCTCCCACAGACACACTGAGGAATGCATAAACCGTGGTGAAATTTCAGGGCAGCTTCGTTGAGCAAATTGTAATCTCCCAACCATAATCTATTTGGTAATTTTGGCTTTCTGAAAAATTTCATTTTTGAACGTGATACTGTGTTTTAATTTCCTTTTTCTGCAGACTCTCACATTTCATCTAAGCATCATGCATTTACATGGTAACATAACCTCACCAAATTACGGCGTCTTTTGTCCACGCAGTACACGCAATATTATGTGGAGGGACATCCATTTCTAGTCTTTAGTTCTTCGTTACTTTTTAGCCTGCAACATCTTATCAAGAGACTTGAAAACTGAAGTAGACGCAAAACATTAATATGTTGGGCGGAAACTGAATCTAGGAAGAAGCAATGGCAGATGGGCATAGAATCACATATACGCGTGTTCACGCGCAGTCAAGCACACACATGTACCCGTGTCCATGTAAGTACACATATCTGCTTGCATATTCAGATACTCACACACACATACGCGTATGCGTACACACGCACATTCCGACACATATATAGATATACATATTGATACCTAGAGTTTATATATGTGTGTGTGTATGTATATATATATATATATATATATATATATATATATGTATAAACATATACATATAGTATACACGTTAACACATAGAAATATATTCAGATGCAGACACACATTCACAGTCACACATTTACACATTCACACACATGCATATATGTGTATATAGATTATCAAAAAAAAAAAACTTCCACACAAGAACGAATCGTATGTGAAATTACTGTTTACTTATCAGTTCAAATATGTTTCGTTGATAAATAAACATTGGCTGAAAACGTGTTTATACAACACAATAATAGCAAGTTTCTGTTAAAACATCTCTTCTCTCAACATTTTTCTTTTTCTATGAAAATAGAGAAAATAAAGAATTTGAAATTTAAGCACAGCAAATAAAATAATCCTTGTTGAGTAAAATAAGGAAAGATTTCTTTGTTACCTGACAAATTTAAGAAACATCATGATAATAAAAGTGGAAGGAGAGACAAAACAGAAATCAGAATGAGAAAGAGAAAAATCGCTTTTCCATTGAACTTCATAAATATATTAATAAAATATAAGTAAATTTCGGATTCTGTGAAATTAAATTAATGCATGGATTACGGAATATAACATCGATGGATTCTTGTTCAATAAATCATATAATATATCGTGTTGTGGTTGTGTGAAATGCTTGAAGAATTTTATTTGCAACGTTTTCCTTAACTCTGTAACAAAGAATCTAAAAATAATATAATATAGTTAAATAAACGCCCCGGAGGAAACTAATAGATATCATTGTCAGAAGAATGCAATGCATGTTAATATAAAACATAGACTTCAGTGACACGATAAGATATTGAACATACAATATCGTTACAAAAAAAAAAGATGTTTGAAATATACCTGATAGGCTGCTTATTGTTAAAATATCATAAATAAATTTACTGCAGAGTCGGATATAATGGATGGCGTTAATTATTCCAGTACTTCACGATCTGATTTCAATATCAGCTGACCTTGCATTTATATCTTATTTTTACAGGACCAATAAAAATATACTAAAGCAGTGGATCGGAGTGGGGTTGGAACTTAGAACGAGATGTTTAAATAATTTCGGTAAAGTTTCTTATTTCTTTATTGCCCACAAGGGGCTAAACATAGAGGGGGGAAAACAAGGACAGACAAACTGATTAAGTCGATTAAATCGACCGCAGTGCGTAACAGGTATTTATTTAGTCGACCCCGAAAGGATGCAAGGCAAAGTTAACCTCAGCGGATTTTGAACTCAGAACGTAACTGCAGACAAAATACCGCTAAGCATTTCACCCGGCGTGCTAACGTGTCTGCCAGCTCGCCGCCCTCGTCGGTAAAGTTTCTGGCAACTCAAATCTTGAGGCTAATACCCCTACCAGACAACTATCTACAATATTTGTACGGAGCTGAATCTGAGAATTCTGGGATAACACCCGGGTTACTAACGTGTTGAGAAGAGGAAACTGCATACAACGGTAACGGCTACTCTACAATAAAACTAAAAACAACCTTTCTCTCAACATCATTTCGATAAAAGAATTTTAAATGCAGATCCACAATATGACAAGGACACTAAACAAACCCCAGAAAGAGTGAAAGTTGTGGTGAAAGAGTTTTGTTGAGCTTTAAGAGTTTTCGCTCAACAAACATTCACAGTGCCCAGTCTGGAAATCGAAACCGCGATCCTATAACCGTGAGTCCGCTGCCCTAATCACTGGGCCATTGCGCCTCCACAGAGCTCCAGTACTGATATGAAACCGCCTTAGGCTTTTTATCAGTAGAAGGGTTTGCGAGAATTACCGGCTCACTAGAAATCAAACACGTTCATCACAAAATAAAGTTCTGATTAAAGACTAAATGAGGAATGCCTGATAAAATATCAAAGGAAACGGAATGGATAGAGCAGGAATTCATTTTTATAGCATGATTATGGTTGAATAATCAAGAATTATATCGGTTTAAGCAAAAACAGCAAGAAAAATAGGAAATCCAGGAACATAAAATGGACTCTCTGCATGACCACATGATATGCTAGAAGTAGCAGCGAAAGCTGCCGCATATCGCCCGCGACGGTTTTACAAACTAAAGTAAACATTTGAAATCTACATCTAGATATTATTGGCTGTGTAGCGGCGCAGGAGTGGCTGTGTGACAAGAAGTTTGTTTCGCAACCACGTAGTGCCAGCGGCGGCGCCACTCGTGGCACCTTCGGCAAGTGTCCTCTACTACATTGTCGGGCCGACCAAAGCCTTCTAAATGCATTTGGTAAGCGGAAACAGAAAGAATTTCGTCGTATATATATGTGTGTGCATGTGAGTGTGTATGCATGTACGTATATATATATATATATATATATATATATATATATGGGGGTGTATCTATGCGTTAGCATCTTTGCGTCTGCGTTTGTCTCCCACCACTGCTCGACAACCGTTGTTAGTGTGTTTACGTTCCTGCCACTTAGTCCTGCTTGCGATTCGTTTGACTAACACCCTTCAAGACGGTGCCTCAGTATGGTTACGCTCAAATGATTGAAACAAGAAGCATTTAAAAATTAAAAAAAACAAGAAATATAGAAATATACGCGATGGTTATCGATGGGACGTTCTCTTTTCAAATATAAATAGTGAGGCCTGATAAACATAGCATACAATTTTTTTTAATAGGTCTATTACAATGAAGCGTTCCCAGAAAAAATAATTAGTGGAATTGGTTAAGATATATTTCCGAAAATATAAGCTTTGTTTTGTTGTTTAAAACTTTTAGGATATCTAGTTCTCTATTACCATGTTTCTTGCCTTTCGTTTCAGGAACCATAGAAACAGAAAAAATATTTTTCAGCTCAGACATGAATCCACATGATGTGATGCATATAGAGTTTCACTGAAGCGGAAAAAAGCAATTCCAGTCGTGTGAAGAGAATACGAAAATAGAAAAAAAGTGAATTATGAATAAAAACAAAACTCTTAAAAGAACACAATTTCCAATTCCTTAAACATAACTGAAACGACGTTATCTTCATTGAGAAATATTTACTGACAATTACTACATATATATCTAAGACATACACTAACACGTTACCCCATTTTTGTTTTTCATTTTCATTAAAAATTTATTTTAAATCTTCAAAAATATTCAAATTTCTAGACCGCAAATTATCGAGTCTAAGAATTAGGAAGGAAACATTTCACCTGTTTTTTTATGCTTCAACTGCATAAGGTGTGCAACTGCGAGTGAAATATTTTAGTTAACGTACTGAGCTACTGATGCCCTGTGTTGTCTTCATATTTTTTTGCTGCTGTAATTCCAAGATATACTTTCATGAAACAAGATGTGCTGCATACTATTCTTATGTCTGCCTGTCTGTATAAATATATATATATATATATATATATATATATATATATATACATGTATATGTATATATACATATATATAATTACACAAATGTGTGTGCTTGTGTGTGGAAATATGTCTGTGTGTGCCTGAGTGTGTTTGTGTGTGTATAGAAACAGATAGAGTGACAGACAAACAGAGATAGATAGATAGATACTTAGATATAGATAGATAAATTCATTCATATCACACTTCTCCCCGTGGATGCTTTTCGGCATTTACTCACCATGATATGCAATGCGTTGAATGAACAGAGATATTTGTACTGACTCGTACTGATTGAAATAACCGGCAAATCCCTTAATTTTGAGTCTTTTTTGTAACGTAGCCCTTTGGATATCTAACAGACAGAGAACATTCGAGATGTCGTTCAACCTGTTAGAAATACCAGTTGAATGTCATTAAAAGAAACTAAAACTAAGTCGGAAGGGGTCTATTAATGTAAATAGTCTTAGATAGAAAATAGGCAAGGAGAGAAGAGCCAGTTGGTCACAGTCAGCATACATATCATTTTCTACTCTAGGCAGAAGGCTCGAAATTTTGGGGGAGGAGGGCCAGTTGATTGGGTCGACCCGAGAACGTAACTGGTACTTAATTTATCGACCTCGAAACGATGAAAAGGAAAGTCTACCTCGGTGGAATTTGAACTCAGAACGTAAAATCAAACGAAAGGTCAACATACATATTGTCGCAGATCTGTTGGATCAGAAGACACATAATGCTACAAAATAATGTTAATAAATTTGAATAAACGGAAAGGAACGAAAGTAGATAAAATGTTTAAAACAGTTTGGTCATTCTCAGCCTCACTCTGAATCTGAATTACAATGAATTTAAGGCTTTAAATACAATATAGTCAACCACTTACACAATATATCACATGTGACTGTACACGCAATTTTAAAGTATAATCTATGACATGCACATTGCTGCAATAAGCTTGATAGGGATTTCATTAACAGTATAAATGTACGATGACTACTTAAATATATTCATTATATTAAAATTAATTTCTGTGTTCAGTTTTCCTTAAGACAAGCTTCGTCCAAATCAATCGAAATAGTTATTAAAGTTTGTATTTTTGTATTCTAGCCTGTTTCGGGAATTAAAATATGTCAGAGAGTGAAACGTTTACCGCTAATAACATAAAGTCAGAGAATGAAGTGTTTGCAATTATTACACTATTGAAATTGGGCAGAGTTCAACATCTTGCAGAAGTTTATTTGTCTATTATCATATATTTGTGTATAAGTTTCAATGATTGAATTATGTCTAAGCTAAAGCCAAACAAATTCTAGCTTAATTACTAAAAAACCCTATAATGATGTATGTAGACGACGACTAATTTTCTAAGCCTTGTATAAATGAATGACTACGTACACCTTGACAGTATTTGAACTCAGAAAGTAGAGACATGAGAAAAATACGGAACACAATTTTGAACTACGCTCCACTAAAACTACCGACTTTTCAAATAAAGAACTCAAATTTATATACATATGAATATTTGTGCAATTTGGAATCTCAGAAAGCCAATAGGTCGTCATGGGAAAATAGGTCAGGCAAGCGATAAAGTACATATTTAACTTGTGTGCAGTATTATAGACTTTTTCATTACAACACATTTCAAGTCCGAGAGTGTGTATAAGTGGTTGTCAGAGGAAAGCATATTAAATGCTATAGATCATACATTTAATTGCTCCGTTCATCTATAGAAACATCAGCTACACTCAAAAATTTATTGAATATTTCGTTCTCATATTTAATTTTAAGTTATGAGATGTAATGGTGAGGGTGGTTTGGAGATGGAAGCTGTGTTTTCGAATATATGATGATGTCTGCTACTGATATTAAAACAAGTAAAATTGTACCTTCTAAGCTTTCATGTGATTGCTTTATTCATTCATTTTGCATAATAGTTTTGGCTATCTGGGAATTTGGTACAACCACAAATTATGTTTTCCTTTCGCCTTGCTTCGTCTCTTACGCTTTACTTAGCGCCTTCTAACTGTCACGTTATATACATATGTGCATATTTCATATACATACTTATATGCTTATATACATATACTTATGTATATGTGTGTGTGCCTATGTGCGCGCACGTGTGTTTATAAACTATAAATTGCATGCGCTAAAGTTTCACCAAAAGTTTTGCTTGTTCATTATTTATGTCTAATATATATACATGCGTGTGTGTGTGTGTGTGTGTGTGTGTGTGTGTGTGTGTGTGTAGGCATGTATAATTGAATATATTTACATAGAGATATGTGTGTGTGAATAGGTTTTTAAATATATATGTACATCATATATATATATATATATATATATATATATATATATATAAACATATATAAAAATGTCTACACCTACGTACACACAGGCACACATAACACACATACATATATATATGATATTCAATAGATATTCATATATGTATATACACACACATATGCACACACACACACACACATATATATTGATATATGTTTTAATTTTCATCGATATGTTAGCAACAAAAGTGGCTCAAATTAAGAATGATTTGTTTAAAGTAGATATAAAATCGATGGCCTATCAACATGGATTCGATTATTCAAAAAAAAAAAAACCTTTGAGTAATCCAAATCTGAAGAATAACATGATGTTTATGAAGTAATAACGCATATACACCAATGTTTTGTTTCATTATCCGCCTTCATTAGCCCACGGCACTGGATGCTATATTACAATAGCCTTTACTGCACATCAGATAAACCAATTATGATTGAGAAATTTCTGATATGAAAAGAATTCCCGAATTAGTTGGTGGAGATGCAGGCTATGATTGACAACGATCCTTCCAAGTCAGTCATGTCCATCTCCAGGGCAGGGGAGTGTCTGAGTTTCTCATCAGGGAGGTAGTGCATGAAGACATTCAGTATTCCTCATGCAAGATGAGAAAGGGCCAAATTTTATTCCAAGCCATCAAAGACAAGACGAAAGACCGCGTTACAAAGCTTTTGAACAAACTCAAGCATCCCTTCCTATCGAGCAAGCTTCGGTTTTTCTCAGACGAGAAAAACTACTTGCAGGATCAGTTGGTGAACACACAGAAGAACGGTTGGCTTGCCGTGTCTATATATATATATATATATATATATATATATATATATTCAAATGTGTATGCACATGCATAGATATGTAGATACATATGTTAATAGAATAAGTTTAGCGTGTGCCTGTCGGTAGGGCTTGTGATTTTCTAGGCCCCTTATGCATATATTTGTCCACGTGTTTCCAAATATAGTGATATTCATTTCAATGCACAAATCTGTCTCTCCAGAACAAGAAAAAAGAATTGAAATAAAACATATAACTCACATCTTAAATGAAGCGACTTTATTTAGATATACTAAGAAAGCAGATTTATCAGAATGTCTTTGGAAAAACCTTTCTCTCTTCTTATTTAAAGTGACGTTTATATTTAATCTTTTGAAGAAGTGAGAACTTGCTACAAAATATCTAATTCCTAATAGAATAAAAGTTTTCCTTCAGAATATTTTACTGTCTAACACAAGCAAGTATTACTTGAGGTTTTCTTCAATGTAATATTTCTTGTTTTTTTTTGTTTT
The DNA here is from genome assembly GCF_046866305.1 of Octopus bimaculoides. Taxonomy (NCBI): domain Eukaryota; kingdom Metazoa; phylum Mollusca; class Cephalopoda; order Octopoda; family Octopodidae; genus Octopus; species Octopus bimaculoides. The sequence continues at coordinate 3,562,650 of NC_142949.1, read as the reverse complement.
TCTAACTCTTCTTAAGTTTATTCTACTCTGTTTTTCAGCTACTTATATATATATATATATATATATATATATATATGCATATATCTCTTGCCCATAAGTTTTTTTCATATAAAATATAGTGAAAAACCTTTATTTTTTTATCACATCCACAAAGACAGCAACAACAACCAGACAATAAAAATAATAATAATATTCATCAACATCCTCATCCTCCAAATCATCATCGTCGCCGTCATCGTGCTCCTCATCACCATGAGGATCATGAGACGTAGTATAACGTTTAAATATAATATAATATGTCGGTGAAATGATAAAACTCGTATTTAAAAAACGAAATGTGATATCAAATTTAGGCAGAAGCATGTTGTATGAGAATTTAGCTCTGGAGATACATTGAGATTATGTTAAAGAAACCGTTGTAGTTGGAGACGCAGTTATACAGATTACACAAATTCGCATGCACTCAGAAGCACTCAGTCCTACACTAAGACACACTCACATGCAAATACGAACAAACACGCACACGTAAGTATAAATATATGTGTGTGGATATGTGTATACCCTTATGTTTATGTATATCTGTATACATATATATGTGTGTGTGCGTGTATGTGTATATATATATATATATATATATATATATATATATATATATATATATATATATGTGTGTGTGTATATATATATATATATATATTCTTTTATTTGTTTCAGCTAATTGACTGCAGCCGTGCTGGAGCACTGCCTCTCAGTCGAACAATTCTACCCTAGGACTTATTCTTTGTAAGCCTAGTACGTATTCAATCGGTCTCTTTTACCGAACCGCCGAATTACGCGGACATAAACACACTAACGTCGCTTGTCAAGCGATGGTAGGGGGACAAACAGACACACAAACATATACATATGTATATACATATATATATATATATATATATATATATATATATATATATATATATATATATTTGTACGTGTGAGAGAGAGAGAGAGAGAGAGAGAGAGAGAGAGAGAGAAAGAGAACGAGCCGAAGTAGAAATCTCATTGTGTAGAAATATGATTGATAAAATGTCAAAATTTCATGTTACAAAATATCGTTTTGTTTCATACATTTCTTAGAAGTAGCATATGGCTAAAATCGAAGGTAATATCTGTAAAATTATCCTACACTAGGTGAAATTCAAGTCCAAAATCTTTCTCGTAATCGCTTTGTTTTTCCACGAATAAGTACTGAATCCCAATTGCCCTATATGGAAGGGAGGGATAATTTCAACAACACAACAGCAGATGTGAAGACCTGAGTTATAAGTACCACGCAGGTGTATACACACCCACCAAACACAAAACAAAAGAAAATACAAACAAAAAAACTACAAATTCAGTCGCTCTTAAAATTAGGTGAATGTAGTATTGAAATTAGCGAGACAGAAATTTTATGGTGAGGCTTTGTGCACTGAAACGATGCGAACTGAAAGTGTAGTGGCAATAATATGATTGCAAACGTAAAATGATCTTAACTATAGTTCATTTAGTGGATACTGAAAACGAAATGTGCATAACACCTGGCAACAATATTTTCTTCACAAGATATTTCCGAGACGAAGTCTATTTCAAGGCAATGTATGTTAATCAAATTTCAGCCCAAACTAAATAAATTCTTAGATCTTTATTTTTGAGAAACATCTGTTCTCCATTTCTGCAAGTAATATCAATAAAAAGGTCAGCCATGTCAGAGTCGAGAAAGATGTGGGGATAATTCAATGGATTCACAAAACATATAATGAACACCAATATTCTTTTACGCAGCCTTCGTTTTTCTTCAGCATAACTGAATTCAGAATATAAACTTCTACTTCTTCTAGTATTTTCTATATTCTATGTTGCATATTACTTTAAGCAGTAAGTTTGTTACGCACGTACCTGGTATGAATAATGGTAAATAAAAATAGAATCGCACTAATTCTCCAAAATGTAAATAAATTCTCCTCATAAGATTAGTGAAGCAGCAAAATCTGCATAGCTATTTCTATAACTTGGTGTATGTGTTTATATGTGTATGTATGTATAAAATATACGACACGTATATGCACACAGAAACACGCACAGGCACACAGAAGGGTCGTAGCAAGTGTAATGCCAAGTCGATGATACATATTAACTACAGTGCATTCAGAAGATACTGAGTGTATAACAAGTTTTCCTCTGTTGAAATGGAATTCACAGCTTCATTATCATGAAGGACATATCAGCGTTATGTTGCACCTGCCTATCGAACCCTCTTTAGAAAACTCCAGGTGCACATCGTTTTACTAACCTTCACCTGGAATAGCGTCATCAAATATTCGTTACCAAAGACTGTACTTCGTTGGCCATTTGGAAATCGGATCACGCCCAACCTGGGCTTGCACTAGATGGCGGAACACTGACCACACAAATTAGCTAATATCTCGATAAGTTTCAAAGAATACGTGCTACAACTACATTCTCTGAACGTATGCAGATCTCTGACAGATTTTTTATCGTTGAGGCCTGCATTACTTCTCCTCTAGCATATTTAATGTACTGCTCCCATTACACGGTACAATCACATATCAGAAAATCAAGGATAGTGACACCATAGTCCTCTGAAAAATCAGAGTTGTTTCTACTTGATGAATGGCTGTTCATCCTCGTAGTAGGTGGGTGAATTGTTGTGATGCTATTCTACAAACTTAATTTTCTTTCTGAATCATACAGTTACGTTCACGTTTCATTTGCTGCCATCAAATCGGAAACAAAGTAGCTAAATATCTTTAAAACTTTTCAGAAAATTCTGGTAAAGAGATTTAAATTTTTCCCCATCAAATCAGATATAAACTGCCGATGTTCCTATGTTGCCCAATGTTTCCAAAGTCATAAGCTACCGTCTTTTCATTTGTTTTGTTCCCACGATATGTTCTTGCTAATCAATTATTCATCTCTTAATTGTTCCTTGTCAGAGGTTGCATTTCATAATCTTCGGCGGTGAGGTTTGTTTGACATTTGTAAACTTCATGCATCAGTGTAAGTTGGTTTTATAAAAAAGGAAATATCTCAGTCAAAATTTTGTGCACCCTTGTCCGTGTCGGATAACGTGCATCCCTTTTTCCGTCAAGAACTGAATGAAGGCACTTGGATGATGCTTCCGAAACATTACTTGCTCCAAATGAAGAACACAGAGAACACATTCTATACAGTTAAGCAAAATTTGAATTGCTTTTCTTTCAAATCTCATATACTTACATATAGTCTTAAAATACTCACGCACAGGCACACACACAAACACACACACGCATACACACACATATACACATATGCACACTCACACACACCAAAATGCACACACGCACATATCGTTTTAAAGTTTTGCCCTATAGAATTTGGTGAACGTCGTTCCGAGATGCGCGAGTTATTTCCCTGGAAGATAAATTTGATTGGAAATACGTTAAAGTGGAGGTCATGTATGTATATGTACTGTTCAAGGAAAATATTAACAAAAACTGTAGCACCAGTTTCGTATTAACACCAGAAGCAACATCAACCACAATGACACAACTTAAGAGCGTCACTGAAAACACTAGCATTAACACAACACGCAATTTCCAACATCCATCAAGGAAGACACCATCGTCACCAGCAGATCGAAGACGACGACCACTACTACCAACGACAACAACGCCATCAGAGACGCAAAGACAATCACCTCAATGTAACACATTTGCTGACAACACCGTCACAGCCACCTCTTCCATTACAGCTACGAAGAAACACTTCAAGCAAAGAATTCAATGAAGATCGCAGCCAGAAGAACATATACTCAAACAGAAAGACATTTCACCAACCACCGTCAAGGACACACCATTACCACCACCACCGTCACCCTCCCACAACCACCACCCCAAAATCCCCCTTCAACGACCACCCCACAAAAAAAAAACTGAAAGATGCCCGTCGTATATATGAATGTGTGTGTTTGTGTGTGTGTGTGTGTGTGTGTGTGTGTGTGTGTGTGTGTGTGTGTGTGTTTGTCCCCCTAACATCGCTTCACAACCGATGCTGATGTGTTCCCATCCCCGTAATAACGGTTCAGCAAAGGAGACCGATAGAATTACTTCTAGGCTTACAAAGAATAATCCTGGGAGCGATTTGCTCGACTAAAGGCGGTGCTCTAGCATGGCCGCAGTCAAATGACTGAAAGAAGTAAAAGAGTAAAAAGAGAAAATGAGTATATATATTACATATTTCCACATATACACGCACATACATATATGTGAGGGAAAATTAATTGGATAGAAATATTATTTCACATGTTCTCGCACTCCTAAGAAAAAGATCTACCAAGAATAATAATGCAAAAATAAGCTTCGATCTCCCTTCTATACCTTAATGAACTGCCTATCTCTCCCTCTCTTATTCCGAAAGAAACTAGAAGGCAATGGAAACAGTGGCCAATCAAATTTTCCTATACATACATACATACATGCCCCAGCATGGTGACAGGTGAGAGATGAAACCAATAAAACGAAATATCAATATATATATATATGTATATACATATATATATATATATATATATATATATATATATGTATGTATATATGTATGTATGTATGTATATACAGTTTCGATGATATTCTTTGCTGCACAGACAAAATATTTCCAAGTGTAAGGTTGTATTATCGAATGCAAGCACACGCACGCACACACACACACACACACGTGCATTCACATATTTGTACGCGTAGATGTATATATGTTATTGTAATTGTATATATGTGTGTGTGTGTGTGTGTGTGTTAGTGTGTATGTTTATCTCTCTCTCTCTCTCTCTCTCTCTCTCTCTAAGAGCTCCGTAATGGTCTTCATAATTTCCATTGTATAGGAGGGACAAAATGAACCACTAACATACTCCAGTACATAAAATTCTAAACATATCATCAC
>NC_142949.1:3487691-3552691 GCF_046866305.1 Octopus bimaculoides | reverse complement strand
CTCTTTGTCAAACGTACCTTTGTATGTTCTACCACGCTTATAATCATCATTGCCAAAACTACCACCACCACCACCAATACAACCACCACTAACATCAAACACCACCACCACCATCGTCGTCAGCATCATCATTTTTATCAATATGAATTTTGTTTTTCTAATGAATATTATTGTTTTCTACTTTCAGAACTTAGACCGAATGCAATGTATCTAATAAAGTCACAATTTGACCTTTAACTTCCATGTGATTTGATGTTATAAACCAAATCTCTTTTTTTAATCAGGGCATGTATTTCTGTATTTAGTGTAACTGAATACCTCCTAGACATATATTGTCATCTTAGCAAAACCGAAACTATATAATTTTATTTTCTATATTTAGGTCGGGCTCTTTCTCCTCAAGTATTTCGAGTTCAATTTTGATAAAAAATAAAATTGCCTAACAATTTACTGATTTTATGAATTCTTCTGTGTCTATCTTTGATTTTCTAATCTTCAGTTTTCACAAATCAACAAATATTGCTTGAAGTCAAAAGAAATTACAAGATTGTGTATTGTCACGGAAATTCTATATTTCGAGGCGCAATAGAATGTCATGTACAAGCTAGTTTTAACATTTGTTGAAAGTCTTGCATTCAGTGTTCGAACCACATCCGCTTATTTAAACTGATTTATATCAGTTTCTGGTGACGATGACTGTACTAGTCACGAGGCATGGCGCTGTAGAATATTTAGATCAGTACACACCACCTATTACTAAGGCTATTCAAACTCACAGAGTTTTGAAGGCAATGTCGGATGTGATTTCTAGTTTGTCACCACGTATTCCCTTGCCTTTAACTAACAGACTTTTCACATAGATTTACATAATGCTAAAATTACGTTGCTATTATATACCTTCGCATTAGCTTCCTCCATTTCACTTTCATTTTCTATATAAGAATAATTGATTTTAAAATTAACAAGTAATGAGATCGGGAATTATAATAATGATACCGAATATGATTATCTGAGTAGTATTAATAATCACGATCATTGCCAGTCGTGGCACAATAAAGCAAGTACGAATGGATGGTTATGTTGGATATGTAGTACTTGGTTGTATTGTGTGTGTGTGCGTGCGTGCGTGCGTGCGTGCGTGCGCGCGCGCGTGTGGCGGAATATTCAGGAATGAGAACACCATACGTGGAGTTGCAATTCGCTGGAGTATTACTCTTCTGGTCAAAAGGGTATAACCAATGGCGACTTCACCTAGAAATGGATCAAGCAACAATCGCATCTTTTGGTATCTTCTTCTCAGCGCCTTTCCATCACTATTGTTTCAGCATGCATTAGTTACGTGACAGAGATGGCAGACAGCAGCTGGCCCGAGCTGGCAACAAAGGCAATGAACTATTGCAGGTCAAAATACTGAAGGATTCAGTTAGGACGACAACCAGCGAGTAACATTTGACAGGTGTTACAATTAATTACCCAAGAATAATAAAATAAGTTCCAGATGTGCGCTGGGGTCGATTTCATCGGCTTACCTCCTCCCCCGAGCATGCTGGAGTTGTGCCAAAACTTGAAACCAATTTTTACTTAGTGAGCATTTGAACACTTGACAGTAAATTGTTTAAAAGTGAATCTAGAAATATCTCACGATGTATCTAGAACCCACTTCAACTTTGTCTGTATAATCAATATCTCTGCCCACCTACATATAATAACGACAACCATGGCATTAACAACCAATAAGATCTTACAGGAAAAAAATACGCACTCAATTTAAGAACAGAAAATGAAAAACTAAAATACGTAAAACTAAGGAAAATTAAAATAAAAAAGAATGCTCACAAAATTTTTTTAAATAAATAAGTATAAAATATAAAATGAAAAGCGTTAGAAGTAAAAAAAAAAAAGCAGAAAAATATCGGCGTCCTCATGATATGCATCATAAATTACTACTCTAGTTGCTCCAGATATCCCATTGTAAATATATAAAATAAAATGACACCTTCACTTGAAGTAACTTCTTCATGTAAATCGTCGTAAAAATGCTTAAATAATCACTAAAACATTTATTCTTCTCGTTGCAGTTGTCGTCTCTGAGGATTTTTCTACTAGAGGAAATGTTGCCAAAGTAAATTGAGCACGTAGATAGATATGTGCAGGTGTGTATGTGATTGTATAAGCATATATATCAATCATACATACATACATACATACATACATACATACATACATACATACATACATATATATACTATATAGATAGATAGATATATAGATGCATACATACATAGAGAAAGAGAGAGATAACTGCACAGGTGTATACACACATGTATATATATATATATATACACATACATGTATATATATGTATATATATATATATATATATACATACATGTATGTATGTATATGTGTATATATATACACATACAAATATGTATATATATATATACACACACATATATGTGTATATATATATATATATATACACGTGTATGTATATATATACACATACATATATATATATATATATATATATATATATACACATACATATATATATATATATATATATATATATATATATACACATACATATATATATATATATATATATATATATATATATACACATATATATATATATATATATATATATATATGTATGTGTGTGTGTGAGTGTATTTATCCATATGTAACTATACGTTCATTAAATTATCTGCACATAAGTATATATATATATATATATATATATATATATATATACTACAAAAGTTATCATTCTGTTTAATAGATGTTTTACGTATGATACATTACTTTTTTTTTGTCTTAAATTCTTCCTTTAACTTTTGTTCATACTATACCTGTGTGTCCTTGTCTCAGTGAATGTGTATGCGCGTGTGAGCTTGGGAGTGTGCGGGCAAGTGCGATGTTGCGTATGTCGAAAATAACGAATTGAAACCAGGAGGAGGTGGAAAGGTGGAGATAAGGAGACAGAGAACTAGAAACAGAGGCAGAGAGAGACAGAGAGGAGGAGGAGAGAGGGAGAGGAATGAGATGTGAGGATATCCATCCTTTATAAAAGTTAATGTATCATTTATTTTTTCAATCATCTCAGAATTCTTTATATAACCCCACTGGAACAATATTCTGTCTGTACATCAAGTAGAGTCTTATGTTTTCATTTTGTGTTTACTCATTTTCTCTATCACTTCCCACTGAAGCTGAACAGTAAAAAGAAAAGCAAAATAATGAAATATCACGACACATACACAGAGAGAGAGAGAAAGAGAAAGAGAGAGTGAGTGAGAGAGAGAGAGAGAGATGTATATGTGTGTATGTATTTTCCTTTTATTATTATTATTATTATCATTATTATTATTACCATTATTATTATTATTAGTAGTAGTAGTAGTAGTAGTAGTAGTACTAGCAGCAGTACATCCTTTGTCTTTTTTTTTCTTTTCAGAAAGTTTACATATATCTTTTTTTTTTTTTCTGGTAATTTTGGTATAAGATTATTTCTTTGTTTTGCTTTTTTTTCCTCATTTACGCTTTGTATAGTAACTAGTAAAATGTAAAGGCAACATTAGATTTTGTTATATTTTAGGTAAGATTTTATATATATATATGTGCACACATACACACACATATGTGGCTATTTATAACCACACGAGTGTGTGTTTTCAGTGTGCTTGGACTGTGCGTGCATGTTTGTTCGTGTGTATGCGTGTGCGTTTGATATGAATCAGGTTTCATGTTAGTTTTTGCGACATCATACTCACGCCCACATTGATTTCATTAACAAGCAATAGATTGTGCAGTAAATCAACGGTGTCATGCTTCTCGATTCGTTTATTTCGTACTAAAGCTTCTATTCTAATGTTATGCTTATCACGTATATTCCAATGGTACCGTAAGATACAGGGTAAGGAAAGTTGAAAGACTACTTTACGTAGTAACAACACGTTTAATTACCCCCTCTAGTATTACGATTCAATGTTGAGAGGATCGTTTGTATCGCTCCCTTAACTCATCGTTTTATTTTTCAACTATAGTCGTACCTCATCAGTTTAGAAACTGTTTGGTTGCCCCCTTTTCGTGTCACGCCTTATTCTAACAGATGTTGAAATTAAGAGCATACAAGTCTTATTTCATTATCGTCCACAAGGGATTAAACGTAGAAGGGGCAAACAAGGACAGACAAAGGGATTAAGTCGATTACATCGACCCCAGTGCGTAACTAGTACTTAATTTATCGACCCCAAAAGGATGAAAGGCAAAGACGACCTCGCCGGAATTTGAACTCAGAACGTAACGGCAGGCGAAATACCACTAAGCATTTCGACCGGCGCGCTAATGATTCTACCAGCTGGCCGCCTTGAGAGCATACACGTCTGTGGAAACTTCAGCGATTTACACGTTTACGCAGAAGTAGCTACCTCTGTTTATCTAACGAACGAATCCTCTTGGTCAAACGACGAAGATCCGCCACAAGTATTTACTTTCAAATATTGAGAACAGCTTTGCATTTTTGCACACATTTGCACACGGGAAATAATTTCGAGAAGTTTGACGTAGTTTGACAAAAATCTACATCGATGTTTACTGATATAGTCACTGAAACGTGTAGAATTATTAGATAAACAGAAAATCATATGTGTTCGGTATGACCTAACCACAGATATTTTGTTTTGTCAATATAACATGCCAGAACAGTTTTTTTTTTTAATATAATGATAAATTCATTAGAACAAATACATTAAGGAGATTTGAAAGCTTCTACAGTATATTGTATTTGTGTTATATTTCATACTGCGAAAATTTCTGTTGAGCCATGTATTAAATTCGAAATTCGTTTAAAAAGAATCTGTTACATAACTATACATTTAATTGTGTTAACAATAAACCGGCTTCACATATTGTTGGGGAGAAATGCTAAAAGCAGTCTTAAATTTGCTTTATTATTATTATCTCTTCTGAACAATTTTTGTGTTTGTTATGTTCTATTTGTTTATAGACACATTATTACAAGAAGTTTCTAAATTCCAAAGTTATAAGCAGTGTTCGTAATAATGCTTTGGGATCATGGGTGACGATCAAGTTCACTTCACCTCCCTTGATCTTGTTTGGACTGTTTATTATCGTTCATTTCAAAAGCAAAGCTTTATAAATATTGGACACACTTTTGTTTTGTTGTCCATTTATCCAATATCTGTCGGCTTTACACATGTAAAACTTACACACTATAACACGTACACACACACGCATGAACACATACATATGCACGCACACATACGTTTGTATGTATATTAAACACACCTTTCGTGATCTATAAGCTAAATAATGCGTTAGGTACAAGAGTCGATATATTTCATTATTCTCCTTTCCATAATTCCAAGCTTTACGCTTATAAGATCAAATCTCTTCTTCAAACTAGATAAGTATTTATTTAATGATATCCTTTTCTTCTAGTTTTGAGAGAAGAGTCGTAGCTTTAAAAGGAAATGAGACTTAATACTTAGACCCAAAAACTTCTTTTGAAATTACTTTGGAATACAATGGCACTGAACTCCGGAACCATAAGCCACGTTATTGAAAGCAAGAATTTTTAGCACACAGACGCATACACACACACTTTTCATATGAACCGATGTCCATATATGGACTGTTCATCCGCCTTACATTTTCGGCGGTAATTAAACCACTGTTATTCAATCTAGTTTTGTAATAATCCTTTATAATTGAGACACACAAGGCTTGAAAGTTTTTAGCGGGCAGTGGTTAGTTGATTACATCGACACCCAACACTACACTGGTACTTATTTAATCGACCCCAAAAGAAAAAAAAAACTTACTTCTGTGTTATTTGAACAAAGAACGTAAAACCGGATGAGAAGACCCTAAGCATTTTGTCCGGATCAGTGATGATTTTCTAGCTTACGGCCTTTATTAGATCTAATATTATGCGGCTAAACGCAAAAATGTAGACCTTTCTATTGTTTCAAGCTCTATTTTTTCCATACAATATTTCGCCTTGTTTTACCGTGTTATATATTTTATTTTATTTATTTGACATTTATTTTTATATTGTTGCATAACTATAAACTTAATTATTTTAACCATAAACCTAATATCTTTTTTCACACTTAGCTTTTTGTTTGCATTTACAACTTACGTAATCGAAAATATACTATAAACATTTTAACTCATGTAAATGTTAGCGTATTAACTTGATAAAATCTGACTTCATCAAATTAACGCGTGATGGGCGTGTGCAGGAATATCTACATATATGCCCTTAAGAAGATCCATGTATCGATGCATATGAATAATAATATATGCTTTGGTCAATTAAGCACTAATTGTTGATCTACTACATGTTCAATAACTATAACCACAATAAGGTTCTGAGATTCGACTATGACATTGTGTTGGTTGCATTCATATCTGAGGTTCAAAATGATTTTAAGTGATATTTGAAATTTTTGGAGGAATTTTTTAAAAAATAATCCATCAACCAAGGAAGAGAGAAAATAATCAAATATCAATTTGGGGTGCAAAAAAAAAAATCACCGAAACAAATGATGCATCTACTATATGCATACGCGAATACGTATTCAACGTGCATGCATATATATTACATATACGTTAATACAGCAACATACATCGACGCCGCAGACACCCATACCTGAACGTACAGAGATGAATTTATTTGATAAAGGAAACACAAAATTGTCAATATATATATATATACTTTTTGATCTGATTAGATTTCTTCTTCTGAATGAAATAATCTGTCCGCGTGTCTCTGTGTCTGCTTATTTGTTGCTACTCTTCTTTCCCTCTTTCTCCCCCCTCTCTCTCTGTATATATCTATATATATATATATCTATATATGCATATACTTTACTCTCTATGTAGCTATCTGTCTATCTATCTATCCATGTATCTATCTGTCTATTTTTCTATCTGTCTACTTCTACTCCATCTCTCTCAGTATATATATATATATATATATATATATATATATATATATACACACACGCACTCACAAGCGTATAATAGACACAAGCATGTATAGCTGTGTTCAATCATATTTTCATGTATGCTTGCTTGTGGAAACACCGATACACAAATAGAATAGGAGAAACGAGTGTGTATGTGATGGTATGAATAACTTTGTACGTAGAAGATTATATATAAGTGTATATATGTATGCATATACATATATATATATGTGTGTGTACGTATGTATGCATGTGTGTGTATATGTATGTATATATATATATACATACATTCACACACACACACTAGCCACACAGCACATACACACAGACATATACATTCGATTGTGTGTCTACATGTATTCTCAAAAGATCGTTTCAGTGTGCTTTGAAGTAGTCTTAACTTTTTTTAAATAAATCTTTTTTTTTTCATCTGAAAATCTTGTGTCAGTATATATGTATAGTGTGTGCGTATGTACACACACACACACATATATATATATGCTGAGATAGATATGTAGATAGGTATATATATGCACTGAGAGAAGGAAAGTAGGGTGATGAATATATATATATATATATATATATATATATAGAGAGAGAGAGAGAGAGAGAGAGAGAGAGGTAAATACAGGCATTGTTCATATATATATATATATACACACATCCTGATAGTGTAGATATGTATTTGTGTGTGTGTGTGCGTGCGTGTGCGCGCGCAAACATAGTCATCGTATCGCAATTCTCCTTTGCTCCATTTTATGTTTTTATCTTAAACTGTTTTTTCTTCAACAAAATCGAAAACTGATATTAAATAATATAACTGGGGAAATGTATAAAAAAAAAAAACCTTTCCAATATGAAATAACAGTAATATTTCTCGTGCTGAATTTCTTTATTGTGTTACTATTTTTACATATTACGTTTAGATGTATTTAATATGTACATACATACATACATACATACATACATACATACATATATATATATATATATATATATATACACACACACACACCCTGAAAATAGCGGCCACATTTATACACAATGTATATGTGTGAGTGTAGATGTTTGTGTGTATGTACGTATGAATCTATATGCATGCATGTATAGACATATTTGATTTTTGTATTCAGTCATCACCCATGTGAATAAATGTGTGTATACATAGGTGTGTAGAGGTGTGTATATATACAGATATGTGTTTGTTTTCATATCTGTTTTCTATTTTTATAGTCGCTACATACAATGCATATTTGATGTAAATATATATACATATATATATATATATATATCAGTAACTGAGTGTGTAGTCGTTTTAACTTTTCTTAAATGTCTTCCTTTTCATCCGTGGTATTGAAATTGGGGACGGATTCTAGCGGAGATAGGATGTTGTATGACTAGAATTTATTTAATATGTATAATAAAGGATTTGACATTAAATTCGTTTGAAATAACTTGTCACCGTACTCGTAACAGATTTAATTTTCGAATAATGTGTGATAGTTTTACACTTCCCATTCTAGACTCCACGTTTCAAGCTTTTGAACTTGATAGTGAACATGCTTGAAATAATAACGCGCTAATTGATAATTATAAGGAAGAATGTAAGACAATATTTTGGGCAGCGTGCCAGGCAGTGAGCTGGTAGAATCGTTAGGACGCTGGGCAATAATCTTAACCGTATTTCATGCGTCTTTATGTTCTCAGTTCACATGCCTTCGAGGTCGACTTTACCTATCATCCTTTCAGGGTCGACAAATTGTGAATCAGTTGAACACAGGGGTCGATGTAATCGACTTACTCTCTCCACAAAATTGCAGAGCAGTAGAATGTATAGGACGCCGGGAAAAATACTTCGCGGCATGTTGTCCGTCTTTAGGTTATGTCTTGAAATGCCGCTGAAGTCGACTTTGCCGTTTATAATTTTGGGGTCGATTAAATGAGTACAAGGTGAACAGTGAGATCGATGGAAATGAACAACACCGCTACCCAAAATTTGAAAAAAATTTTTTATTCGGCAAAAGACAGTGAGCTGGCAGAATCACTACTGCGCTAGCCAAAACGTTTAGCATTGTGTTCATCGTTCAAGTTGCACCGTGGTCGACTTTGCATTCCTTCCTTCTGGGGCGATAAAAGTGCGTGCCACGTACTAGGGTCGATGTAAACGAAATGTCCTCTGCTCCAAAATTTGTGGCCTTGTGCCAAAAGGTTTAACAAATATTTTAGACGGAACGGTTACCACGCCGGGCAGAATTTTTAACAACATATTCTCCATCATTAAGTTGAGTTCAAATACCGTTGAGGTCGATTTTGAATTTCATGTTTTCATACGTCGAAAAGATATGCACCAGCTGAATACTGGGGATCGATATAATCTACATATGCCCACCTCATTAAAAAAAGAATTACTGGCGTTGTTCAAAAATTTAGTATCAATACTTTAATTAGAAAGATTTTATGTGATTAATTATGCAATGCTTGTATTTATGATGTACATATAACCACATAGACACAGCACATTGTGGTAGGTAACTACTTGCATAGGTGTATATGTACATGCTTATCCATACACAAACAAACATAAGCCCGAAGACTACTTCCATGAAGTTTCTAAATCTAGAGGGCAGACACAAGAAACACTGCTGATAAGTTCCAAAGGAAAATATTTATTAATGCTATACCAAAATTGGAATTATCTCGTTGACTGAAGAAAGTTCTGTTTGACTCTAAACTTAGAATTACGTAGCAGAAATACGAGGGAAAACCCTGGAGGATATGATCAAAAGGAAATAACAGTGTATTGGGCCGCATGCAATAATATGAACTACATTCAGTGTAATTCGAACATGCTATCAACTGCGAAAAAAAAATTTAAGTATCTCGTCCAGAATAATTATAACATCCCAGCATATTGAGAGGAAAATCCCAGACCTGTTGGAGTGAATGGGGAAAGTCTGGGAAGAAAATGGTGATCAGAAACTTACGCCCGACACACTATTAGAATTTTAAGGATAAGCATATCTACACTGTCACAATATCAAAAGATGTATATAAGTCTACGCTGAAAGCGAAAAGTAGTCATTCGCTAATAAAGAGATATAGCTAACATGCGGTGACCCCCAAAACAAAACACCGGCACACACAAAGAACATCTGTGTAAAAAAACCTAGATGCGAACATCTATGCATCTCTATGTGTATATATATACATATATATATATATATATATATATATATATATATATATATATATATATATACTTGTGTACAGCTGATGCAACATGCATGTTCATATTTGCATTAAATTGCTCAATAGACATTGTGTCAATCAGATACTCCGGCGTATAATCGGACAATCCTCTAATAGCGCCTTCTCCAAACAAGACAAAAAAGTATAAGACTATACTTTACTTAATATATATTTGTGTGTGTATCTGTGTGTGTGTGTGGATATATGCTGTGCATACCCGTTTTTTAAATATAGTACGTTGGTAAATAAATCTATTGTAGTTCGAAGATACCATTATACTGTCTGCCTGATGTTATGTATTTAACAGAATTTTTATTTATTCGTTTGTTGTAGACTGTATAATCAGTGGATAACATAATCTGTTTATATGGTTTCTCGTTGTATGAATGGCGTTCTTGTTAATGGCACAGAGTACAAATGCTTTCAAACAATGTAAAACTTTATCTCTATTCACAGTTTTTATTTGTAAACCATGTCCAAAAGACCGCAATTGAACGGCAGGAAAAACACTTAAATAGCTCCTCATTTGATATTTACGTATCAAAATTAAATGTTGGCACTCCGTCGCTTACGACGTCGAGGGTTCCAGTTGATCCAATCAACGGAGCAGCCTGCTCGTGAAATTAACGTGCAAGTGGCTCAGCACTCCACAGACACGTGTACCCTTAACGTAGTTCTCGGGGATATTCAGAGTGACACAGTGTGACAAGGCTGACCCTTTGAATTACAGGCACAACAGAAACAGGAAGAAAGAGTGAGAGAAAGTTGTGGTGGAAGAGAACAGCAGGGTTCGCCACCATCCCCTGCCGGAGCCTCGTGGAACTTTAGATGTTTTCGCTAGATAAACACTCACAACGCCCGGTTTGGGAATCGAAACCGCGATCCTATGAACGCGAGTCCCCTACCCTAACGACTGGGCCATTGCGTTTCCACATCAAAATAAAATAAAGAGCACTTTAAAACATTCTCTTCATATGTTCTGCTCCTTATCGCATATAAAAGAAACAATATGCATACATACTTAAACACATATACATACACACACACACGCACGCACATACATATATCATTGCGTCTGTGGAGAGTCATTCCGTTTTAGTGCCTTATTATTTAACACACACACCGGTTCGATTTCCACTCATTTACGTAGTTATTTTTTCTTAAGATTTCGTTGCGTCTTGCAACCTCTTCAATAGTCGTTGACTATGTCCGTTATCAGACTTGCGCTCTTTTTACTTGTCTGTTTGTGCACATGTGTGCGTCAGTGTGTATGTGTATACACATATTTATGTATGTATGTGTGTTTATGCATGTGTGTGTATGCATATATGTACATTTATATGCATTTATGTATGCATTCTGCATATTCATGTGTCTGTGTCTTCGTTTGTTTGTGTGTGTGTGTGTGTGTATACCTGTCTCCTTATTTGTGCATGTTTGCATGTGTCTGTGTGACTATGTACATGTGTCTGTTATATATGGATGTGTGTCTCCGTATGTGTCTTTATGTGTGTGTACATTGTCATGTATTTCAGTCTTTATGTGTGTGTACATTGTCATGTATTTCAGTCTTCATTTGTGTATATATGTGTGTACGTGTGTGAGCTTGTCTGTTCGTATTACCTATGTTCCTATCTATCCGTTTATCTATCTTTATACTTGCACATCTATTTACCTACTTTATATATGTATATATATATATATAGAGAGAGAGAGAGATGTATAGGTAATAGTAATCGTTTCTTATTACGAAACAAAATAGTTTTTTACAGGACTGCCAAGAGAAGTGCTCAAGTTAATTGAGACAGGGATAAAAAATTATTAGTTACTGAATAAAAGCATTACATTTGGGTCAACGACTCAACATACAACAGTCCCCTCAATAAACGGTCATATATAAGAAATACATCAAAGTCCACAAATACATAAGAAAATATATATAAATAAATAAAATACAACATAAAACGCACAATATAGAAATTTATATATATATTTTTTTCTACTAATAACATACAAATAAATCAAATTATACATTTTTTTATAATTTCAATTCGAATAAAATAAAGCGACTAAAAATTCAAAATAGACAAATAAAGCAAAATAGAAGAAGATAAAATGAAGTAAAATAAAATACAATAATAGTCCATCGGCTAAAATACTATATCTGATGACACATCTTTAAAATGACAAAAATATTTTAACATCATTTAAAGTAATATTGGAAAGTCCTGTACTTACCTCAAGGTACACGTATTAACAGCAGACTTCTATAGGTAAAATCCGTTTCTGCCCACCAAACATACAAAAGTTCATAAAAACCACTGTTCAAAAACATAGGTCAAAAGACACACAAGCAACAATGGCCATTTCAAGGGTTCACCACCGTAGTCCATGCACGTCATAGTGCAATCCGGTGATGACCCCCTCCTCGGGGTAACAATTACAAACATACATCAGGACATGCAAAAAAATTTTTTTTTTTCATATGACAGGCTAATATAGTCAAGAGGGGAAAACGAGTCCACGTCATGAAAAAAAAAAAAAAAAGATTCAAATTGGCTGTAGTAACTAATGTAATCCTCCAGGTTTCAAATCACCCTGGCGCAGACAAATAATCTTATTTAAATTTATATTTTAAATTTTTTTTCTCTATATACCTTCAAGAAAATGGAGGAAAAACCTATGATTGCAGAAGGGGATCACTTCAGTGAATTTAGTTAAAGTTTTCGGCCCAAACAACCCAAGTATAGTGAAGGATTCCCTAATACACAATAGACATTTGCTAATATTTGCTCTAAAATAAGGGGCTCTCGATACAAAAACCATTCAAGAGAGTATTTCTTATTTTTCTTCTTAAGGTCGTGTACATAGGATGAGGCAAAGTCGACCGCGGCGGAATCTGAACTCAGAACGTAACGGCAGACGAAATACGGCTAAGTATTTCACCCGGCGTGCTAACGTTTCTGGCAGCTCACCGCCTTAAACCTTTCTAATATTGGCACAGCACTTGACATTTTGGATAACAGACAATGTCGAATACATAGCCCCGCTCACCAGTGCTCGTCTGCTTTTATTTTATTTTATCAGCTTTGATGAGATAAAATGCAAAGTCGACCTCGATAGTATTTTAATCGAGAACTTAAAACCGGAAGAAAATCATCCAGGTGTTTGTACAGCGTGCGAAAGATTCTGCCAGCTAGTGAACCGTGATGATGAAGACGACAACGACGACGTCGATGACAAAAACGACGACCACCACCACAACGGCGACCACGACGGCTACGTCAACGATGATGATGATGATGGTGGTGGTGGATGTTATGGTGCTGGTGCTGTTATGGTGTTATGGTGCTGGTGCTGATGATGATGTTGGCGGTGGTGGTGGTGGTGATGGTGGTGATGGTGGTGGTGGTGATGATGGTGGTAATGGTGGTGGTGGTGGTGGCGGTGGTGATGAATGTGTTGATGTTGTTTAAAAAAATATTTAGGTGTACCACCACTACCACCTCTAAGAAGGCATGCTGCATCATCAGCAAAACCATACGAGTATCTAATGGAATCAACTGACCACTTGCATCACAGGATGTCTGCTTAGAATAATAGAAAAGAACATATATTTAGCAATAGACAATTTGACTTCACAGTCATAATTAACGGTACTGCTGTGTGTGAGGAGTAGTCTATCGGTAACGTAAGAGTATGTCGAATGCTTGTCGGATAATTGTTGCTTGCGGTCAAATGACATCACCTCCTGTATTGAAAGGAAGACAGCAGTAGGTGGAAGTTAAAGTAATCGTAAAAAGAGGTTGTTCAAATGAAGGATAGTTAAGACGAAAAGGGGAAAATTATAGCTAGAGAATATACACAGATCTTCACACATTTCATGATCAGTGGGCCCTCAATATTGCAGCAATCCTACCGGGCGATAACGGTCGGGGCGCTATATAAACTTTCCAGCATATGAAACAATTTCAGAGGTCACTTGTTTTGGTGTTAAACCAAATGTAAAATGTGAAATATTCGGAACATGTTTATGGTCGATATACATAGACCAGAAGAAACAAAAACTACGCTCAAGTATCTATTGATGTAATTTGAAGCAACATGTTAACTTAACTAGTTAGACCTTACAAGATGGATGAGCTGTTTAACTGCCTTGAACAGCAAGAGGTTAGCAATAAATTTTGTAACTAATGTTTGATTAACTAAGTAGTTCTAGATTGATAAAAAATATAAGTCATCTTACATTAGGAAACTTCTGTCGAATAACTAAATTACAGAGACAGAGTTATATTTTTTCTGGCTGTCGCTAGCACACAAATTTGAGCCTGAATATAATAGATATAATCGAAGGATAACATCATGATCAACATTATCAATAACAGAAAGGCTGCCGGGGCAGCTACACTTGGTCGTGTAACTTATTATAAATAACAGCCAAATTCCTTCAAATTACAATCTACAGAATGAAAAAGATGTCTGTCCGTGTCAAACAAGCACACAAGGTGGACATGGCTGAAATAGTTTTAATTATATATCAGCCGCAGCACTATGATTGGTAGATCAGCCTGCAGCAGAAACAAGAACAAAAACTACTGAGGCGAACACCAACGATAATATCAACAACATTGACATCTTGAAAAGTAACGACATCATGAAGGAGAGCAAACTCGTAAACAACAAAAATAACAACAGCAATAATAACTACAAGACTTTAAAGAGAAACGATACATAGAACAATATTTAAAGAAATATTTATGGAAAATGTTACTTTGTTTTCGGCAAAAATAACAGACGATGTGCGAAACCCTATCCAAGCAGAATTGATGAGAAAAAAAAAGAAGGAAAACCAACATAAACCCATCGAGTTGACAATGATTGAAGACATTACAAGACTTTATTTACAATGTAGCAAACCAGCTTTCTCTCAAATATATTTCTTGTTTATATTCCATTTTCGTGACCATCAAAGCAATATCTTGGGAATATAAAGAAAATAAATAGTTTTACACATATCTGCAAATACTAAAATAGATTTTTAAAAAAATGAAGTAGAATAGAAATGTAACGAAAATAAAAGGAAATATCTGCAAACTAGGAGAAACGGAAACATGGATATGAAGGAAAATAGGAAACAATAAAATTGCCAATCTACAACAGATTATTGGATATGTTTGGATAGTTAAAGCGTAAGAAGATAAACAGCTTTAGCCATCACACCATGTAAGAACGTGATATAACAATGACAAAAATTTGTGTTCAGAAACAACAAATTGAGATCACTTCACTACAAGTTATTAACTCTCTGGCAATATATTAAAATGTACATCAAAAACTCTCCAGGAAAATAATACGAGAATGAGTAGGATCCAAGGGAACAACTTTAACAACTAGGAAATCTGGATATTGTTAAAGTAGCTGATTAGAAAAATGGATATGGATATATGAACCATATATAAAATTTATTAGAAAGATCGATATGCATCAAGCAGAGGAGATTTAAGCACGTAGTCAGGGCTTCATCGAGTGATGAGATTACGGAAGGAAAAGCAGGATCATTGGCGACAGCCGCCTCCAAATAAGGAGGTACCGTAGACTGAATTGAACAGGCATAATGGGAGAAGGGGCGTGCTAAACTGGGCGACAGATTAATTTGCCGAATAAGGACAACAGGGCATCTCTCATTAAGTAGGAAGGTGTCTGAATGTAAGCTCAAAAGAATTTCTCTAGACACAATGAACTAATTAGAGTTCGCGTCATCACAATTTATTTCGATATGTCAGCTTTGACTTGTTCTAATATAGTAGAACCACTAATAGGGAAACAACACACACACGCACACACACTCTCACACGAGCGTCTCAAAACGTACGTTTTAAAACAAGTACTTCATTGTAGAGGATTTGAATAAAGAATAGCATGGATTCTATTCTCTGTCCCTAATCCATTTATATAAGCTGAAGTGACACAAACGACTTCTGGACGTAGAGCATGTAGCATATGCATCGCGTCTGTTGGTGACACCAAATAGCCACAAACAGGACGTGCTTTACACAGCTTCCTACAAGGTTTCTACCAGTATATAATTTAACTATTATATATATATATATATATATATATATATATATATATATATATATATATATATATATTGCGCCCTCTCTACCTTTCAAACTCACTCTGACTTACTCTAATGTGGATTTTAATGTGCACTATTAAGAGAGTAATCGAAAAAGAATGAAATAAAATCAAATCAATCACATACAATTTCTAAAAGGCTTTAAATGAACGTAGACCAAGTAGTTTCATACTTTATTGAGGAGCTCCAATAAGACCGAAATAACCTCATTTGCAGCTTCTAAGTCTCTCAAAATGAGAAAAAATAATGAAATTATATGGAAATATTATTTCATATTTCTTCTCTCTGATAAGAAAGACCTTTTGCGATTATAATAAAGCAAACACGAATAAAATATATTATAAAACCTAAGCAGTTCTCTCCCCTTAAACGTAAACTGCAGCACATCCTACTTTTTTCTGAGTAAACTCTCTCCATCTCTCTCCGTTTCTCAGAAAACTGTTGTAAGCGAAAGCACCAATAGTTGCCACTAGAAATGTCCCATATATAGATATTGTGAAATGTATATACATCTCTTTCAAAAGACGTTTATATATTTTATATCTGGGACGAATTTATACATCTTCAGTAATTTTACATTTGTATGTGCCAGGATCAAATTCTGAAAAGATCAATGGATATAAATAATGCATGCGTCGCGCAAATTTCCTCTTTTGATGAGTTATTTTCGATATCCCCAATTTTTGTTTCTGCAGAGTGTAATACAAATATGTAATTCTAGAAACATATTTTAGGAAAGCCTTTCAATTAGTAAATGAAACACATACACTGTCGCATTCAGTCCGTAAAATGACTATAAATTGGACTTTAGTGCTGTAGAATTGTCTTGCTATATTTACATCATTCGTAGCTGAATTGTAGTACTTCACATTCATAGAAACATGCCTTCGTGCATAGCTATCTCTCTACCTTTTCTCCCTTCTCTCTCTCTTTCTGTTTATATATATAAATACATGGATAGAGATAGATAGACAGATAGATAGATAGATAGATAGATAGATAGATAGAAAGATAGATAGATAGATAGATAGAGGTGTATATGTGTGTCAGCTTACATGTATGCATAATATTCTCTACCCTACCTATCTTACACTATATCCTCAAAGCGACACAGACACATGTTTTAAGAAGAGGGCGGAGACGGAATCAGCAGAAGAGACCACAGCACTATAGCATTCATTCCAAGAAGATGTTATCGATCGTTAATTAGCAGAATATATAAAAGTATTCACTTGTACAAAGTAATATTGGCATAACATTATCACCAATTTCTCTTCATCTAATCGATAGCTAATAGAAGAACGAATAAAATAACTTAAAATTGTAATATTAATAATTCAATCTTTGTTTTATATTTGGGTATTTTTTAATATTATTTTGAAGTTATATATTTTCTTGTTATTCATCTCTGATAAAAAAAAAAAAATCGAAAATCGTAGAAAGTATGAAAAACAGAAGTAGGAAAAACTTAATGAAATAGAAGCGATGCAAAAATTAATTCCAAAATGCAAATTATTTTGTCAAAAATATTTTTTAAAAACCTATAGTTTAGTTAATTAAATATCTTTCCCTATGTACATAAATCTACTTACATATAGAGAAAACAATGAAAAATATAAATAATAATGGTATGAATAATAAATATTAAAACAATTATATCTGGACGATATGATATGAGTAATAATTAATGCCTCGTTAATAATATGACGTGGTTTTCTTTTAGATGTTTTATAGTTCATTAATTTTTAATGAATACATGAAATCTGTAATATGATCCTACATAAGTCAATACACTCTCGCAATATCGACAATTTACGTTGATAGCTTATTAAGGAAAGCGACTTAATTAATTTGAATGATGTTTTATTTGTGAGTTTATTTGACTTTAAGCGCACTCTGTTTTGTTTTTCAACAATTTTAAATTGAATTTATTTTAGGATGTATTTCAGGTATACGTTTCTCGGTTACCTGCCATAATCTTATAAGGTACACAAGCATTCATTTATATATCGTGAATAAACCACATATTTTTATCGGAGTCATCGTATACTCATCTGAAATACCTGGCGGCTGTCAATTGACTTGTCAGTTTTAGAATGTTTCAGATAGAACAACAAAGATATACATGTTTCTAATTCAGGAGCTAATACGAGCCAATTGAGTGCAGGAAGACATTTTACCTATCACAACACCAACGGACGCATCCTACTACATTTCTCTAATCACTAGAATCACAAAGCGCTTTCTCTCTCTCCATTAATAAAGGTGCATACATTTGACGAGTGTATGCCTACCGTATATACCCGCCTTGCATTCGATGTCATAATTCCTTGACATTGTACTTAATATGTCGAACATTTGGCTGATAACTATAGGCTTTTCTTTACGAGATCATTCATTACATTGGTTGAAAAATACACGTTTCTAATATAAGAGTAAGATCAACCTCCAATTACACCGATAAATTATTTCAATGATTCATAAGTTATCAAGGTCAAATATAGAGGGCCTTTGTAAAAGAGTTTCGTTAAAGAAGATGAGAAATTTAGCAGTGTCGATGTTCAAACATTTCTGATGTTAGCAGATATACTTTCCTGGAGGAACATTATCGACGGTGTAGGTTTGCTCTTTCTGATGACAATATTGTGGTTCTTTGTCCAGCACTGAGATATGGCAGAAACTGAAGTATGATCAGTGGCTCAGAGGAAATTTTATTCATGCCATGGTGCTTAAGATCTAAACGGTTAATTTTACTGTAGCATTCATTTTAAGAAGAAATGGAGACAATTGGTGAAAATTTGTCTCCACGACTGTTAAGTAGATGCTCCCTTATTGTTCCCAAATGAAATTAGCAAATATGGTAGATCGTCTTATGGCAAAACAAAAGATATGGCTGTCAGAAGAAACGAATCCATTCCATTTCTGCTACATAGTAGAAAACGGAATAAAGTAAACACTGAAAAATTATATTAAAATAGTTGTTGTGGCAAGGTAGAGATCAGACGTCTTTTGTAGATAAAGTCGATAAATCAGTTAGTAATCTTCTTTTATCTTATCACTATAATCCATTATGTCTGTATTAGGCAGACAATCCTGTTGCTTTTATACGATGTTTTGACTGCGTAAATTTAATGGTGACGATGAACATAGTTGGTATGTTGAAATAGGTTCGTATTTCTCGAGTAATTTTGTCCTGTCTATGAATTAGGTAATTCCAGTTTCCTTTGGGACATTATCCCACAAATACCACGTTATTATGTATTTCATGTTACGATGTCTATTATTTGTGCCTGTGGTATATTTGACCAATACGTAGATCCCATTAATAATTTAGTGCACATGGTTTATTTATTCATTATCTGCATTTTAGGGATACTTTTGCCTTTCCGAAATATACTCTGAGAATAGAGGGACACGGCAGTTTCTTGAAGTAAATGCAAAATGCTTATAGGGAGACGAGTGTAAAGTAATACCTATCTCATAGAACTAACCCGGTAATAAACCACAGTAATACATATTATATAACTTACGACGCTTTCGTTCACAATTACTTTACAGGACTCTGAATGAATTTTTGTGAATTACAAAACAACTACTAGAAATAATAATCAAGTCTCCCACAATTCACAACCTAATGTATTAAATAGGAAAGTGCTTTTTTTCCCCATCATTGGAAATATAGAAAATCCCAGACGGAGCATCTGAAAATTCCTCAGATGATATGTGATCTATACAGCTACGAATTGTTACTCACCACAGCGACTGTAACAACAACAACATAACTATATTACTTTGAAAGAATTTGGGTGACAACATGTGAAATTCAAAGAAGATATAATGATTGGTTAACACAAGTGCAGCTCTTTAATGTTCTGCCAAGATTTACCGAACAGTCACGAATATTTTCACATTGCAATCGAAACGCTACATACATAGATTGAATAAAGGCGTTCTAAATTGGGGCCATCTGTCCTCCTCAGGTTCCCTTGGTCTAATTTCGCTAATAAGCTTAGAAATTTTCCAAAGATAGAAATATCACTGATTAACTAAAGTGTCATTCTATTTGATAGCATGACTTCGCAAGATATCGTTTCAAAATATATTTTTGGAGTTGAAAACTTATACCGAATGTTCTGTGAGATATCATTGCACTACGCCATTGCCACTGTAAAGCTATGACCGAAATTGCTATATTAGGATCGTGAACTCATGTAGACCAAACCCGAAGTTGCTTACATAGAGTGCAGAGACACTCCAACATGTGCAAACAGTCACAGATGGTCTTATTCTCGTGCGAGTGTGTGTGCGTCTGTGTCTGCGTGTGTCTATGCTTCCGTGTGTATTTGTGTCTTTGTGTGCGTGCGTGTATGCGATGTTTGTTGCTCTATCTGCCGCATCATTCTCTCAAAAAATATATCTAAACTACCATGGTATCTATCAAAAACCTTAGTCTAAATATATGGTCCTCTCTGTCTGGACCTACATATTTCATGGTGGACGGGTCTTCTCCATTCTCTTACTCGTAACAACATAACAGCAGAAACGATGAAAACGTACGGAAGCCATTATAAATCCTAGATACACAATGTTGCAAAGATTGACTGCACGCTAACGCTGGAATCATTTAATCAGAGATACCTCTCTAATATAAGGCTGATACGGGATTAAGTGATCAGAATAATCAACAATCAATGAATGTATTAAATAAATCATGAGACATATTCATTCATTCATATATAAGTAAATGACTAAAAGAAGCGACATAGCGTAAGCGGAGAGGTCAGGTTAAGAAGCAAGACGAAAATATGAAAAATATATATAAAAATAAATGGAATTATTCTGTTCAGACATTTTACAATTATGTTGCAGTCCTGTCAGTCAGGAGGCCAAGAAATATCTTCATAATTACTCTATTGTAATTTCTCTATTAACTAAATTAGCTTTAATTAGAATTATTCATGAACTTAATCATACTAATTATAATGTCTATTCAAGATCGGTGGAAGATATTTTGTTTTAATTTTATCACTTTCAAAAGGTCGCATTTTCTAATTTTCATATTTTTTTTCGTTAATCAGTGGACATTCAACTACAAGAAAATATTAAGTACTATTTCATCCATGTACAATATCCTTTCATTGGAGATTGCCTGGAGATAGCTGTGTGATTGAGACAAATTATAGATGTCCGAAGACAGTGCCAAAAGCTGTCAAAGAAAATAAAATGATAAACAATAACTAAAGACACAACATACACTCATTAATGAGCAGAACAACGTCCGCTGTCTACAAAGAAATCAGCAACAATAAACATCTGTCTGGCTATCTATTTCTCTATACATACATGCATATTCACACCCACAAAAAAACACACGCAAACAGGCACATATACCTATATATGCATACATATACTCACACGCATATCTTATAATATATGCATGAATATATATGTGTGTGTGCGTGTGTGTGTGTGAGTGCGTGTGTGTGAGTGTGTGTGTGTGCGTGTGTGTGTGTGTCTTATGGTGAGAAAAAAATCGTTACTTCTAATAATGTTCATAGCTCGTTTTGAGATTTTAGAACTAGTTACTTTGCTCGTTACGAGATCAGCGGCTGTCTGCTGCTTCTGTGTTTATATGTTGTGAGTAGAGATGATTGACTGCCACCTCTAGCTGGCAATTATCCCGCACTGATGGAGGCTAAAAACCCAGAGACAATGGTCTCCAGGTCTTGTCAAGGTGGGTGGGGGGTACGCTCCCTTACTGAAAAAATATAGGACACACTTTGAATGAGTTAAAATGTAGTAACATAGTTCTTTATAGAGCAACCACGTTATTGTGGCAAAAAAAGTTACTCTCTCTCTCTCTCCCTATATATATATATATATATATATATATATATGCGTGTGTGTGTGCGTGTGTGTGTGTGTGTGTGCAAACACGAACCACCTCACATTGAAACTGTCACGTGTTGCATATGAAAATAAGTATTAAGGCTTACCTTTTATTCAGCGGTCTGGGGGGTCCCGACATTGGGAATAATGAAAGGATTATAAACTCGACAAGTCAAAATTGTGAAGACTTGTTAAGACCACTGACTTTTTAACAGGATGTTTTCTTCTGGCTCCCACATCTTGAGAAGAAAGGAATCACATACACGTATTTGTCTCATCCTGATGTACGTTTTGCCAAGCGATTCTAATGTTAGAGTCTGGTACCCTACTACGGCTTCGGTTCATATAAAGTTTTCACCGATGTTCATAGCCTTCCTTTTGAAATCTCCCATCCAGCAAGAGTTGACAAAATATGGTGTCCACTTAACCTTTTCATCGAGTTCCGAAACGTTGATTTTGGGAAGGTGAAAATTGTTTCTCAATAGTTTTGTATTTAAAGTCGATAAGTTCCTTTTCTTCTTCTTCTTCTCATCCTCCTCTACCTCCTCGTCCTTCTCTTCCTCTTCCTCCTCTTCCACCTCTTCCACCTCCACGTCCTTCCTTTTTCCTCTTCCTCCTTTTTTCCTTCTTTTTCCTCTTCCTCCACCTCCTCCTTTTCGTTGTTGTTGTTGTTTTTCTTCTCCTCATCTTCCTTCTCCTCCTGCTGTTCATCTCCTTCCACAATTAGCATAGACGTATGGGGAAAATGATATTTTTCCGGAACCTACTATTTTGTTATCATTATTCTTGTCGTGGTTCCTGAGTCTTTTTGCTCACCATTGTTATTTCATATAAACTAATATCTTTCAGGTACTACCATTCAGGTATTTTTGAGTCAGTGTGTTTGTGTTTGTGTGTGTATGCATGTATGTCCACATACCTGATGTGTGCGTTCAGCAATTCTTCAACCCTTTTATTTACTTTGGATTTGTATGAAGGAAAGAAACATGGCCGAATACTAAAAGAATATTTGAATGAAAGCTTTGTTGTCCATTGCTGTCAAATTGTAGCTCTCCCAATTCATACCTTTCAGGTAAGACATTTCTGATATTCATCATTTTCCGTACATAATCCATATTTCAAAACCTCTATCCAATTATTTTCACTGTACATCTCGCAGCAGGAACTGCCATTTGCAAACAGCAAATTAGAGTGAGGAAAATGGAACCAAAAAAAAAGGAGTAAATAGGAACTAAAAACAAAAACAAAAAAAATAGAAATAATTTTCTAATAACGACTGGTGTCTATTCATTCCGGAATCTCATATATGTGTATTTGTGTGTGGGCGGATACACCTGTATGTGTATGAGAGAGAGAGTGAGAGAATGTGACATAAAAAGAAATTATGTGTGTAAAATTGTGTGCGTGCCTCCGTGTGTACGTATACACCCTCCCTATATATACATATATACATAGATGAAACTTATGCACAGTTTCCCATATCGGTGATCTTTCCAATATAAATACAATAATCATGCACATATATATGTGCTAAACACATGAGCAGGTTTTTCCAGGAGAACATATCTACAGACAATAGAATTTATCTTGAATATATCCACCATTCTTACATACATATTTCCTCAATCTCTTGTACGACTTTGACGGAATTACTACATCTACTTTACACTTTGATTAGAAAGCAAAATAGTGTATAATAACTAAAGCAGTGAAGCATTGAACCACCGTCAAGCTAAGATGTAAACTGTTGCTTTAGTCAATAAGTTAGCGGGATTGAACGAAGGGTATGCTTATGTGTGGTCTTTCTCCTTGCTAGAAAAAGCTGATTAGTCTTCCTTTTCTCATATTTAACAATTAAAATAATATGCATTTGAGTATATAGTTCTGGATGGAGAATTTGGAAATAAATTGAGATACAAAATCTTTGAAGTCTTTTATCAGACTTTGATATAGTTAAATCTGACGTTTGGGTCGACATTCACGCAAATATCTTTCAGTTGTGAATTGTACGTTAGTTTTAAACAATTTGTTTATAATTGTTCCTTGTTAAAGCACAAAGCTAGTAATTTAAAACTGTGAGCATAATGGATAAAATCTAAGCCAGTCATTGACCAATACGATGCTTTATAAACATGGATGTGCCTTATGAACAATCGTCAAAGTAAGGTTGAATTGTGGATGATAGGTCTAGGGCATAGCGCTATAAGTTTCAACATAGATGTAAGACATTTTGTGTTAGGTCTCTCAAAAGAATGCTTCTGTTTATACGACCAATATTTTCATACATATAAATATACACGGGAAGGCAAAACATTCTAATACTAAAAAAGAAATTGAGAAATGTAAATAATATTCTACTGACATTAAGTAACTGTATACCTACATTTGCCAACGCCATTATATAAGTGTATATATAAACAAACATTTATATTTATCTGTGTATACGTATACATGTATATGTATATGTAGGTGTATGTTTAAGTGTATGTGTTAGCGTGTTTGTTCTAACGTAAATATATATTATATCTTTTTGGTAGCTGCAAGACAAACTGTCGTTTTTCTTTTTAAAAAGTAACGTTCGTTTTCTTATAAGCTACTCTAATGACTGAATATTAAACTAAGACCTAATCAATACATCCAAATAATAGTAATATCGATGATTCTTGCCTTTTCATTGTTAGAATGATTGTTTTTGCGACTACTTCCTGTTCTTCGTTTCACTGCTGTTTTTACAGCTATATTTTTTTGTATATTCTCGCTTCCGATATTTATTATACTGTATATATATATATATATATATATATATATATATATATATATATATATATATATATATATATATATATATATATGTATGTGTAGATATATATATGTATGTGTATGTATATATATATATATATATATATATATATATATATATATATATATATATATATATATATTTACATATACATGCATACATACATCTATGCATACGCATGCATATACATATTACATTTATATGTACGTGAGTGTGTCTATATATAGATATCTATGTAGCTGGTTTTACACACACACAAAAGCATAGAGGTGCACACATATTTATCTATCGATGTATCTAGCTATATGTTTGTTCATATATGTGTATATATATATATATATTTGTGTGTATGCGTAGGTGTGTGTGTTTCAGTGCGTTTATGTATACGTGTATGTGTCTGCGTGTTCATATATATATATATATATATATATATATATATGTGTGTGTGTGTGTGTGTGTGTGTGTGTGTATGTGTGTGTGTGTATGTATGTATGTATACATATGATTACACATACGTATATATTGTTTGTATGTTTCTCATTAATAATAAAATAATGATATATATGCACCTTACAACTTATGCTTTGTAAGCTGATAGTAATTCCTTATTGCGTATTGTTAACATTTTTCTTCGTAATTTGCGGGTCATTGTTTGGGCGTCGTATGGAGGTTAAATGTCACAGTGTAGTGTTAGTTTCCTGAAGAAATATTATCCAATAATTGTATATATCAGCAACAATTCACCGCATTCTAACGAGATCTTGGAATGTCTCACGTATTCAAACACATTGCTATACGATTTCAGTTATAAGCTATATATATGTGTGTGTGCACGTGTGTGTGTATATATATAGTAGTCACTCGCATGTAAAGAAAAATATTCGACAGTTGTTCGATGAAATTATCATACAGCTGCTGCCTCAATATTAAGAACACCATTACGCACAATCACCAACAAGAAACTACATCCAGTTGTAACTGTGGAGACCCAGGAACATGTCCACTCGATTAGGGCTTCATGGCGAAATCTATCATATACGAGGTAGACGTTATAGCAACCCTAGATCAAAACATAACCTGAAACAGGCGTTGCATGGTGTTATGTTTAGGTGACTTCAAGAATTGTTATTCTAACCACATATCTTATTTCCGACTCGGTGACAAAAATAAAGCCACAAAGTTGGCAAACCACGTATTGGGTTTGAAGTCTAACGCCACCCCAAATACAATCAAGTAGAATATAGTTAAAACATCTAGGCCATATATTAATGGACACAAAAAACGAGTTATGCATAGCTGAATCCTTATACTCCTGAATTCCAGATCTAAAATTTTGTTTCTACCAAATCCCCTCAGAAGGCTTTTGTTTTCCTTGTGGTATAGTAGAAGGTACCACACACTGGCTGGGAAACAAACCTTATACCACACAGCCACGCCTGATATCATAACCAGAATTACAATTAGGAATAGAAATTTAGCACATAATTATTGAGATCCGAATTTGATATCTGTATTTGTTTTCATCGGATCCTTTCAGTATTTATGGTTAACATCGACCAAATAGATACAGAACGAGCAACAATAATCCAAATAACCATACAACGCGCAACTTAACTAATATCAATAATCTTATTCAAATGGCCTTATATATCTGAATTAATGGTTGGGTATTAATATAATCCCCTAAATTGAATTATTAGCCATTCCTTGAACAACTGTGATAATTGTTTTGCTAGATGAGAGCTGTCCTGCAGCGAGAAAACCAACCAAGCGCAAAGCGTCACGTTGTTTCTATACACAGACATGTACAAAATTTGCAGCTAATCAGATTTATATATGCTGTTGAAATCTTTTCTATACACAGCTATCTGCGTAAACTGACACGCCATAAAAGTAAGATTTGTGAATATTTTGTATGTGGAAATAGAAACATGATATATACAGCAAATGATATTCATAATAATAATAAGAATATTTCTTTTTTAAATTCCCAAATTAATGCATAGCTTCTAGATGAACAAATATATTGCACACCAGAATATTTCGGGTGCTGAGTTTCTCATATCCATGACGAATCAATTCCACATATAATATCTAGATCTGTCGGGCCTTGTGTGTTGAGTAGAAAAGAATATCTAGATCAGTGATTTTCAACCACTTTTTACATATTGATACGTCTATTACTATTTTATCGTGATGGAATATCCCTTATAAACATTCGATGTGTAAAGACTAAATATGTAATGATTTCTTTTAAAATTCCTATTTTGTTTTTCACACGTTGGCTTTTGTAGATTCAATTACATAACAAAGGTTTGAGAATGAGAAATTGTTTCTTGTAATGAACACATCTAAATCAAAGTTTTGTTTTTTCCTTTACCCTTAATATACCACTCTTGATCGCTAATTTAACATTTGGCTTACGCTGACTCCCCAAACATCATATATGGATGTTCGGTGTACATATGGAGCCGCTGAGGGGGTTATAAGAACTCCAGTTGAGAAACATTGATATGGATGGTCAAACGTGGCTCCAACCAAAGATACAGCTAGACTCGAACGACAGAATTGGCCAATTGATACATTCGCCGGACATTCTGCGAAAGCCACAGCGAAAACAGACGGAAGCCAATATGAACACCAAAGTAAAGCTGTAACTGAAAGTAACGACAAGTCACAACAGAGATACGAAATAACAACTAATTATAGACACCCCAAAACACACAGGCGTACAAATTAAAATATGTTTATGCTTCTACGTGTGTGTATGCGAAATGAAGACAAAACTACATGGTACTAATCAATTTTTCGAAACCACACACAATATATTCCTACATAAACACTCAATATCCTTTTTATAGTATCGCTGATATCATCAAATCAAGGTAGTATTATTAGCTTAAGCATCGATTCATAATTTATATTTGCAACCATAAAACATGAGATAGGAACACAACGAGAAAAAAAGAAAAATCGTTGCAAATAGAGAACAAATAAAATCTCATTACAGATAAGTTGTACTAATAATATTAAAATAATGGAGCAATAAAAACAATTATGCATATATATATATATATATATATATATATATATATATATATATATATATATATATATATATATATATATATATATATATATATATATATATATATGTATGCATATATATGCATATATATGCATATATATGCATCATCTTAACATGTTGAATATTATTGCTATTATTGTTATTATCATTATCATTATCAACATCATCATCATCATCATCACTTTCATTATCATTGTTGTTAATAATAACAAGGATAACGATAGAATAACGATAACATCAAGAACAAGAATAACAACAACAACAACAACCATAAATAATATCAATAGATATTTTTAGCATTATATACGTACGATATTATTCTGTATATTTTTGTCTAAATATTTAGATAAATGAAATATTTTCCCTTAGGTGAGATTAAAATAGCTGTTGAACATACGCGTATCAGACAAACTCTTATCTCTGGAACTGGAATATAATCTCTTTTGATTCTTGATTAGTTTTTTTTTTTTTTCACCATTATATTTCATATTATGACTTTTTATATTTGATTAGTTTTCCAGGCAGCTTCGTTTGTATTATAATACACATAATCATGCTAATGACTGGAAGAATATGCCATTAGATAAGCGAGATGCATACTGATTCATCGAAAAATTTGAATGATTTTTAAGCATGTAATTAATAGAAACTGTATTATGTAATAATTGTCAGGAGACTGATGTCAGAGGGTATGTGAGTGTGTGCGAAAGTGTGTGTATAGTAACACACACGCGCACCTAAACATATATGTATGTAGTTATATATATATATATATACATATATATATATATATATAAACATATATATATATGTACATATATGTATATATATATATATATAGATATATATATATGTATATATACATATGTGCTCTCTGTGTTTGTGTGCGTGCATATAAATAAGTTGTAAATATCTAAAAGCACCTAAAACCGTCAACCTAGATTTCACTGGGTACAGTTCACAGTGAGTTAAACTATAAAGGTATGAAGATATATTTATGAGGTATTGGTAGGATACTGCATATATGGAAGTACCAACATCAAGAGTAAATCCAACTCTGGGGCTTGTTCCCGGTTTGGAGTATAAAATTTAGACTACAGAGGACGTTACCTAACTACGAAAGTTATTTCGGTAGAATTTTATTGATGTATTTAGAGATTACATCATAAAACAGAATTCAAACACTTCAAGTACAATATCAAACATGGAGGATTTCAGACAAATTCAATATCGTCATATTTACTTGAAGATTGTAGATTATATGTTTAGATTCAATGTATGAATACATCTACAAATTTATACTGAGAGAGCTGTTGTAAATCTTAAACAGCATATATATATATATATAT
The DNA here is from genome assembly GCF_046866305.1 of Octopus bimaculoides. Classification (NCBI taxonomy): domain Eukaryota; kingdom Metazoa; phylum Mollusca; class Cephalopoda; order Octopoda; family Octopodidae; genus Octopus; species Octopus bimaculoides. The sequence continues at coordinate 3,523,173 of NC_142949.1, read as the reverse complement.
ATATATATATATATATATATATATATATATATATATATATATATATATATATATATATATATATATATATATATATATATATTTATGTATATATGTATGTATATATATATGTATATCCATATGTACATATGTATATATGTGTGTGTATATATATATATATATATGTATATCCATATATACATATGTATATATGTGTGTGTATATATACATGTATGTATATGTATATATATATATATATATATATATATATATATATATATATATATATATATATATATATATGTATATATATATATATGTAATTCTGTGTATTTCTTCTATCTTAATGAATAAAAATTCTTCTGATAGAATAAATGGGTTTATAGAAACCGATGTAGCAAAGAACACAAAATAACTGTGGTTTAGTTCCTGTTTTTAAGGCAGGAACTCCTTGAAATTTTGGTTATTTGAATATATTTAAGAATTTAAGGATTGGAGAAAACGCATGTTATAACTGCATACTTTATTCCTACATATGTTTCAAAGGATTACAACCTGTGTGATATCTTTGATATTAAAATTGTAACCTTCTCATCAGGGAAAGCATGGGAATCATCTTAAACGTAAGACATTATGACCGATTATGAAAACAATAGATGGATAAGGTTATGACTTGATTCATTTGAAAAAAACCGTTAGAGAATTGGACGTTGCCGGATAGTGGGTTGGACAACACATACCAATCAATGTGTGAGAGCGTACATGAATACATAAATATACATATACAAACACACATATATACATGCATACTGATACACACACACACATATACATATATATGTTTATACATATACATACATATGTGCACTTGCATATACATATGTATATACATATACACATACACACACACACACATATATATATATATATATATATATATATATATATATATATATATACACTCATACGTCCACATTTATACATATGCACATACGTACCCACGCATATACAAATATACACATGTGTGCGTGTCCCCATATACACATATGTATCCATCTACATATACACACATGTATAAATAGAAATAGATTCATGCACATACACATAGCTATACATCTACGCCTATTACCTAGTCAAATAAACAGATTCGCATATACATTTATATATATATATATATATATATATATATATATATATATATATATATATATATATATATATATATATATGTGTGTGTGTGTGTGTGTGTGTGTGTGTGTGTGTGTGTGTGTGTGTATACATACATGCAAACATGCAAATCATTTGTCATTTGTATATTATAAATGTCTATACATTTATACGTATGGTTCCTGTACGTATGCAGCTGGGAACATAACGCAAAGCGTATAAGATTAGGAGACAACAAACAAAACACCTGAAGAGAAATGAATACACAGATGAAACGATCAGTAATAAATTTAAAAAAAAGATGCTTCTTTGAAATACATACATTAATAGATGACCTAGATGAGTATAAAACGTTTATAAGATTCAGAAAAGAATTGAGAAAAGAAAGTAATCAGGAATATACGTTGCATGTTTACTTTTAAGTATCACGTTTACAATTTTCGATCTAGTATTATTGAGTTCGAACCACTGGAAAGTTGCATTCGCAGAAATTGTGGAATTTTGACAATGTGTAACAAAATAGACTCATCGATTTGGATATATTTTACCGTGTATGTATGTGCATTAGTATATATATATGTGTGTACATATACTGTATAAATAAATTAATATAGGATAGCAGAATTTTAGAAATTTCACTACCAGTGGCCTAGCAAATATAAAGAGACAATAGAGAACATATTTTCTATATAAAATTAGTGTACCTCTAAAAACAAAAGAAGCGATCCTTAACAGGCAGCCCTACGTGCTAGAAAGAGCAGTCAAAACGTCCAAAACCACATTAAGTGAAATTTCGAAGGGACTGCTCCTTCTAGCACGTAAGGGTGCCTGTTAAGTGTTGCCTCTCTTGTGTTCAAATGTACACTAATTTTATATTGTACAAATATATATATTGAATCTAATATATATATATATGTATATATATATATATATATATATATATATATATATATATATATATATATATATATATATATATATACATATATATATATATATATGTGTGTGTGTGTGTGTGTGTATGTGTGTGTGCACAGAAGTATATGTGTCTGTAGGATTCTGTTTGCATATTCGACGCAAAATTATCTCTTTGTCCCTTCATAACAACATAGGGGCGCATACTTTCTTGCATATCAAACACACACAAATATGCACCCACGCGCACGCACACACAAATAGACACACATATCCACACACATTCGTCTTCGTACAGGAAGACCAACTCAACTCTATTAGTCTTCACGTATCAAATCTCCAATAGAATTCCGCCCAATATAACAAACGATGATGTGTGTGTTTCCATACTGAGAAAAAGAAAGTAACAAGGAGATTGATGAAGAGAGAGAGAGAGAGAGAGAGAGAGAGAGAGAGAGAGAGATAGAGATGGAGAGAAAGAGAAAGATAGTGAGATAAGAAGATGGAGAGGAAGGGGAGACGTAAGCATATTCTGCTATGTCAATAGTGTGACTCGTATGTCATGTGAGAAATCAACAGCTTTCTCACAAACACAAATTATTTTAGCTTCACAGCATCTTAATTGTATGGAAGTTGTAAAACGACTAATGCTACATTTAAGCTGCATACGTTAGTGCACCTGCGTCTCTTGAATGTGGAACTTGATAGTTGATGAAGCAGAAACGCATTCATTGAAGTGGTTTATATACATCAGTTGGTCCGTCTTCTTTCTCTCTGCCATGGTTTTGTTTCCAGACAACTTGTCGACTAGAGGAAATTCTCCTCCTTCGTAGCAATTTCGCTTTATTATGAATCGACTTTTATTCAGAGTGGGAGCACCGGCATAATGAAGTTTAATTTTCATGCTTATTCGTTTCTATGTATACATAGATGTTTCCATATACAGACAGACACAAACACACAGACACAGACACAATCACACATACACATATATATATGTATATATACATAGATACACTCATATAAATTACATATGTATAAAATATAATTGTATATGTGTGTGTGTGTGTGTGTGTGTGTGTGTGCATAGATATAAAACGCATATATATATATATATATATATATATATATATATATATATATATATATATATATATATATATATATATATACATATACATATATATATATATATATATCTACGTATGTATACATATACACACGCACTCACACATAAACACACACCCATGCATATATGCATGCGTATACGTGTCCATGTATGTCAATGTTTGTGAGAATGTCTACAGCTTTTTATGCGCCTTTATAGGCAGGTATTTGTACAATTATATGTGTGCTTCCTCGTGGGTCCTTCCCCGTCTATACATCAATACTTCCCTCCATCGGTATCGTTACAGCAGTCTATCAAACCACCAATATAACTGGCACAGCGAAAAATAACACAAAATGAAGTGAAACATTATATCCGCTTTTGCCTTCTCTTCCATATCAGTGAAAAGGAAAAGAAACGAGAAATTTATAACCAAACCGTTTAACATTTTATTGACTTGGTGGACATCTTTGTCTGTACGTCTACAATATAACAACAGCAATACATTGCTGTTCAGGCTGCTCTCATCATCAGTAAACACATTTCCAAGTTATATCATGTTATATCAAGTCGGAAGTTTTTCAGATATATTCATGCGTTAAAATTCATGTCATCATCATATCATAAACCTCGCGTCATCCTCATAGCCTCCATTATAGTCATCGTCATCGTCGCCGTTATCCTCATCATCGTCATTATCGTCATCATGGTCACCACCATCATCATCATCATCATCATCATCATCATCGTTGTCTTCGTCGTCGTCGCCATCATTAATCATCATCATCATCATCATCATCATCGGACCGATATCATCATCAGCACCATCATTGTTGTTATCATTGCGCGAGAGAGCAGCGCCTGCCATCAAGGTGAGTCAGTATGGCAAACATTCGAAGCCCAATATACCCAACATGACTACCAGTCTGATAAGGTTACACCAAACCGATACATCACAACCATACGTGCGCGACATAGTGAGTCCATACCGAAGCAAACGCTGCATGACCGCGCGTGTGCGGCCCAGTATTTTCTTAGGTTGAGTAGTTCATTCTGCACAAAAGATCCCTGAACGAGAGTTATTTAGAGATGATGGACGAAGCAGCCATGTTCTCACATGGGAATTATTTAAACTCTAAAACACTCCACTCAAAACATGGCTATGATGCTATCCTACTACTCTTGCTTAGAATCAGCGATGCACATATACTTTTCTACTCTAGGCACAAGGCTCGAAATTTTGGGGGAGGGGGAAAGTCGCTTAGATCGATCCCAGTACGCAACTGGTACTTAGTTTATCAACCCCCAAAAGGAAGAAAGGAAAGTCGACCTCGGCGGAGTTTGAGCTCAGAACATAAAAATAGAGGAAATACAACTAAGCACTTCGCCCGGCGTGTGAAGAATTCTTATTTCTTTATAGCCCACGAGTGGCTAAACAGAGAAGGGACAGACAAAGGGAAAAAGTCGATTATATCGACCCCAGTGCGTAACAGTTACTTAATTTATCGACCCCGAAAGGATGAGAGGCAAAGTCGACCTCGGTGGAATTTGAACTCACGACGTAACGGAAGACGAAATACCGTTTAGCATTACGTCCGGCGTACTAAGGCTTCTTATTTCTTTATTGCCCACGAGGAGCTAAACATAGAGGGGACAAACAAGGATAGACAAAGGAATTAAGTCGATTATATTGGACCTAGTGCGTAACTGGTACTTAATTTATCGACCCCAAATGGGTGAACGGCAACTTGCTGCTTTTTCTCTTCGCTCCCACCATTTCTGAATGTCATATCAACAAAAATAAGGATCGGTAGAGATGCATTCAAGCCCTACTTTAGGGATGGGTATGTTTCGCTTGAATTGAGCAGGTAAAGTATGTGGCTAGGATGCAAAATTTTGAGGACCGGCTTCATGCTCCTAATTTGGAGTCCTCTACCTCAAAATAGACGCGGAAATGATTAAACGGTCCTCAAAGGAAGCAGTTACTTAAGGTTCGTACGCTGCGAAATGGATGAGAGAGCAAAGAACATGTATGCAACATAAATTGGAAGGTTGCCCGCATTCTCTGGATTTATAGGGTAAGGCATGGAAACCGTGATAGGCTAGCGTTCGCAAATGGTTTTGTGAGGTTGGAAAAACTGCCAAGTAATGAGATGACCGTGAACAACGCGAAACACCGGGTAGAATGCAGGGATAATGGAGGCCACAGAACTGCACAGCGTGAGATTGCGATCGACAAAACGCGAAGGGAGAAGAGCCTCCCCGATATATCTCATTAATGTAGCTCTGTCTTCACTTTCATTGAAACAAATTCCCTTTCATATTTCCTTTTCGGTTTTACTTAATTCCTTGTTCCATGTATTAGTGCTTTCTTTCTGTTATTCTCCTTTTCCACATTCATTCTTTGTTTCTTTGTTATTACTTTTCTCTAATCATTCCCACCTTCGCTGCGATGATATAAGCAGTGGCAAACATCAACGAATCTAACTCTATGGTGTCCTTAAATCTCATGACAATTTCACTTTCCTGAATTCTGATCTTAGCGTTGTCCAATCACATGATTTCAATGAACTAAGCTTTCCTCTTCCTGAAGAAGCATCAATAGCAGTATTATCATGATTATTATTATTATTATGATTATTATTATTATTATTCCCTCTATAGTCACAAGATCTGAGAATCTGGTGAATATATTTTGGACCTGGTTCTTTCACTCGTCGGAATTCTCAAACACCTGCTTGAATTCAGAAATGATACATATTAAATTCAGAACTGTATGTAATTTTCCAGTGTGTCCAAATATAATATTTACATTAGATAATATAGTCGGCAGAATTTTTGTACCTAGTATATAGCTTGCATTGCCATGCATCATCCAATAACTCGAATCACAATTTCGAAAATTACGAGGTGTGGTATTTTAGCAAACATCGGTATTATCAATTAAGCCAGGAAAGTAAGCATTGCAACACCAGGTGAAAAGGCTATCAAGAAATATCATTTGTGATCCTTCCCAAGGTGCCTCTAATTATCGCATGGAACCAGGACAAACCTGGATAGATGAACTCATTAAAATGTCATAATGAGTAACAAGATATTTTGAGAGAAAAGAAATAAACCCATTAAAGATTATTCAAATTATGTCCTGTAGTAAATGAAGTATGAAATAGCCGCAGGTTTGACCCCAGAGTCTGCAGTTTAGCAATTGTTTCCCTACTGCTTGGTTTTCGCGTGCTCCAGTAAATAAACAGTTGAATTATGTCTGATATACTTTCTTTTGTATGATTCTATTTTCTTCCTTTTCGAGTTTAAGATGTATAGGGAGTAGTATTATTTCTGTCTTAACAAGAAAAATAAAATTCTCAAGAATTTTAAAATAATGAAAATATTTAGAAATACATTTGAATATGAATTTTTTTCAGACTGAAAAAAAAAAAAAAAATTCTCAGCCTTCATTTATGATAGAAATTAAAAATAATAAAACAAATAAAATCGACAGTAATGAAAATGAAATCGAAAAATAAAATTTATATAATTTATACAACTGAAAAAAAAAAATCAATTTAATTTTTATCAAATTCAATTAACGAAGAAATTAAGCAATTTAAAGTAACATGAACATCAGTATACTCTTCCTTCTCCTCTTCCTCCTCATTCTTATACTCATCATCATCAGCATCCTAAATAAACATTACCACTGTCTTCATCTGTATCATCATCTTCATTATCATCATTGTCGTCATCGTCGTCATCGTTAAGGAAACCATTATCGTCATCAGTGTTGTGATTATCAACATCATTATCATCGACCTATTCGTGCTCGGCGTCGTCATCATCATCATCGTCGTCGTCGTCGTCTTCATCCTCTTCTTCTTCTTTCCCTTCTCACATTTAGCATCCTCATCATCATCTAAACGCCAATACCACAATCATTAGCTTCATTATCAAAGTGATTGGACATCATTATAAAATCTGCATATCGTTACCAGTCATTTGGTTTTCAAAATCGTGGTTTTCATCAAGATTACTGCAGATATTATCATCAGCAACAGAAACCAGTGGCGGCAACAGCATCGGCGGGAGCAAAACCATCGGAAACAATAATACACTCACACAGTATGGAAATGAGGTGATTGTCTTTTCACTATCATTAGAGAATCTAACAATTAAGAAAATAATAATGGTGAATGTCTGTATGACATATCCTCTGCTATGTTACGAATCCTCGCGTTTTGTTTTCCAATCTTACTGAGAACCCTTCATTATTTCCTCATTGACTGGCAGAAAAATGAACCATTCGGGAAATTCCCGAAAACACAACGTTAAAATTGTCAACGGAGTTCAAACTCCTCCGTGGTCGACTTTGCTTTTCCTCCTTTCAGGGTCGAGAAATAAAGCAGCAGTGTTTATGCTATTCACAATTATCGTGCATTTAAGAACGAATTATTTACATATTTGTATATTTCAATACATCTCGTCGCGTATAAAAAAAGCAAACTTTGTTTACATATATATTGGAATTTCACATATAGCATCTATGAAAGCTAGATTTATAAGTTCAAAAATTGTAGAAAAATTTGTTAATGGGATTTAAAGGTAAATCACTTGACCTGTAATCATAGAGATGTGAGTTCGAGTCTCAAGGCTGGCCGCTAACATATTTTTTTCTGAAATGCATTGATATTCTATCCTATTTATGTTACTCAGAATTATCCTGTCTTTAAGAAGAAATTATTTCCATATTCTGTATGTTATATATATGTGTGTGTGTAATATATACTGATCCCAGCTTCTATGTTTTCACAGGTGACAAAACTGCATTCGTTTTCATCTTTGTTAAGTAAAAATGGTCTGAATTTCGGTAAGTTTTGAACACAGAAAAATGCCGAATGCTCTTGGAAATAGGACGATAGTGAAACAGAAAAGAATTACAGGGAAAAGAAATAAAATATATATAATGGCGTTCCATTAACTCTATATACAACTGAGAACCCATTAAAATTTCTATGACGACCTTGATAGAGGCAAAAGTGTTGCAGAAACATTTTTGTCAAAACAGCTTTAACTACAATGGCTTATCAGTTTGTCTCATACTTCTGGTGGATCAAATGGTGGTGCCGTCGTCCCGGATGACATTAGGCAGCCTCACTGGGCTCTCACTTACACATAGTGGAATCTATCACGCTTGCAGAGAACTAAGATGTTGACGAGGGCCGAAAACCATGCCAACGGTCTTTTTAAAACGAAAACATCCTTCAATTAAACATAACATTTGTTCACTTGTTTTCTTTATTCAAAATTTGGACATAACTTATGGGATGACCTGGCAATTTGACTAGTGAATAGAAAAAACAAAAACTGAAGATTTTTGGTATTTAAAACATGAATCAATCATCTGAAGTACAAAATACAAAAAAAAAAAGGAAGATTTTAACCGAATTTCTTTTTTATGCCTATCCATTGACTGAATTTAAAAAGTGATGGATTTGTCATTCGCTTTGATTCATCTATATAAAATTGTTCGTATATTACTTTAATCCATTACAGCTTAAACAACTATATTCTCTCGGAAATTCCATCCGAAAAATCTTTCTCAAACTTGTATACCTGTTACGTTTTCCTCTCTCTGATAAATTAAAATACCTGTCAAATACTCACATTCAGGTGAATCATTTGATCATGCGCTTCATAATATTGATTTCTATGTTTCTCCAGACCAATTAACATGGCATTCGGTCAATTTGAATCCGAGGAATAATTCTGTGCAATGTATTCTTCGTTTGTATGGCAGTTGTATTCCAGCTGAGTGAAACTTTTCTGAATTTTCTGCCAAGGGGCGAATGCAGACATCTGTATTATTCGATTGTTTCCTTTCTATTGACTAATGTCATTAATTAAGCTACAGAGTCGTTAGTCGTGTGTTGTGTGAGATATAATTGTTTATAAAGTCCTGGTAAAGACGTTACTCCTACTTGAAATACCGGCATTTTTATTCGATAATAAATCCTAGTAAATACCAGGCCATTAAGACTGAAATGTCCGATTTTGAAGTGAACATTTATTTTATTTTATCTCATCAAAAAGCAATGCTGCTAATAAAAGTATGCACCTGAATTATCCACACAATTTTACCATTTTATCTGTACCTTATTCATGCCGGCAGCGAATGATTCTGGAGAGTAAGGTGATGGAATCACGAAAGGCTGTTTTTGCATCTTCTTCAGATTCGAATTTTTTTCCTTTCAATAAGTTGTTTTACCTGGAAAACGTGACAGTCAGTTGGTGAACGGGGTGGTGGACAGAGTACTTCCAAGTCGACTAGCGTTCTTTGTGCAACATGTGGTCGAGCATTGTCTTGCAAGAGAATTGTCCTGTCTCTATTGTTCAATCTCGGTTGTGTAATTGCAAGTTCACCCATCGGGCTAATGAAACTGTAGTGGATGACACCAGTACTGGACCACCAAAACAGATACCATTAGCTTTTTATGGATAATATTCCTTTTTGGACTGTGTTTTGGTAGGAGGGAAAATATTTTACTTTCATGTCCAGTGCCCGTGCATAACGATTGCCATTGTTGAATAGAATCCATTTTTCATCACACGTAAGAATATGATGCAAACGTGGTTCGCTATTATGCCATGACAGCAAAGAACAGCAAGTTTCAAGACAACGTGCCATTTGATACACGTTCAGTTCGTGTGGTACCCGCTTGCCCAGCTTCTTTACTTTGCCGAATTGTTTTGAGATGGTCCAATATACTATGCTAAACAGTCTTTTCGGTCATGAATGACCATGCACCTAGGATGTTCCCCGCCGAAGCACAAACCCGGGCAAGACTGTTTATAGAAGGCCAGCAGTCACCCATGCATACCAACCTCCCCTCTCCAGGTCACCGATGCTTTTCAAGGAAATGGCAAAGGCCGATACACCTTGGCACTATTAATCTCGCAACTCATTTCTACAGCTGAGTGAACAGCAGCAACGAGAAATAAACTCACTATCGCATGATTATAAGCCTGAAACTTTGACCATTTACCTGTGCATGCATATGCTAGGATGCCAAAATAAGTTCATTGTGTTTCTCGTGAATACGGGAGATTCCTAAATTGTGTTAGCAGCATTTACAATTGTATATTTGATCTACGCATTTAGATTGAAGGCAAATATCTATTTTCAAGTGTATTTTATCTTACGATGTTAGCAAACTTCTGAACGCAGGTTAAGAGTTGGACACTGTTTATGAGTTGTGCATGGAATATTGAAAAATTCATCAGATATCACGTGGTAATCTTGAAGGTCATTAAAGAAATAATGTTCTATTTACATGATTACTAACAATAAATAAATAGTACATTTTATATAATACCATTTCAGCTACGTGAAATGCTCACAAATCCAGAGCCATACAAACATTGATATATGTGTATGCATTTATTATATGTATTATCTTGTGAGTTTTATGAAAATGCGTATATACAATTTCAAACTTTAATGGACAAAGCTTTTGATGACTTCAGAGTTTATTCCGACAAGTAAAGGATACATAGTACTCGAAATTACTGCTGGTAAGCGGCTCTGTTAATTTTAAAGTGGTAGAATTATAGGCAGCAGTTACACACTAGGATTAATTTTATATCTTAGGATAAACTTAGATAATTTTTGCCTCGCTGTACTCTCAGATCAAACCCTCTTAAGTGCGTGGATTTCTTTAAATATGACTGACTCCAGAATTTCAATAAATATGTACGTGCAGCAATATTTTTTCAAGACATGATCGAAACATGAGTGTTATTAGCACACGCATATCGAAGAACTATCTCTTTAGGAAGTTTTAGGGTTAATGATTACCATCTTCAGAAAAATAATTAAAGTTTATTATGCAGGCAATTACTTTTTATAACTATAACTATTTTCATTCTTTCCTGATTTTCTACTGGATGTCCTCTTCTTCTTCTTCTTATTATTATTATTATTATCAGTGCATTTTTCTGGTATGCGTTTCTTTTAATTATTAAACTGAATCTTGAATCTGCTCTGATCTGAATTTTACATTTGAAATGACTTTCAAAAATGATAATTTTGTGCATCGTTTCAGAATAGTTTCAACACTAATTAATTACTAAAGAAAATGTGTGTTACATTATTAACTGCAATATTTTTTTTTATTCGTTAAATTTTTCCTTTTAATTTTTATTACGTTCTGCGTTACATTGTTTTTTTTATTTTATTTTAATTTAATTGTTGTCTGGAATAATTGCGATATTTTTTTAGCTAATTTGCATCAATATTTTCTTGATTTTTTTAACGATGCTACTTTGAGTGATATTAATTTCAAAATAGTTTTGGCGGAATTTACGTTCTTTTTATTTTATTTGTGAATCATTTCCAGTGCAGTACACTTCATTCTACTAACCATTGAACGGTTAAGAAGGGATGAAGCTTAATGTGACAGTGAAGAAGACAGAATAAAACCATTGACCTTTTAACTTTCTGTAAACAGAGCACAGATGGCCAGGTAAATAGGTTACTGGGCAAAGAGTTGTCTGTAAAAAGGAAAAGTATTTTCTAATTTGATTTCTTGTCTCCTTTGCATTTATACAGGAACGACCAAGAGGTTAACAATCGGTCATTTTTTGTTACTTAGACACGAAAATCGAGAAATAACACCCACATAGCCTCCTACGAAGACGGTATTACTTTGAGAAGAGACCAGTAGATATTATATCTCCAAATATAATGTCTATGTTTCAAAGAGAGCGTGGAAAGCAATTATTGGAATGCATATTATTAAAGATTCGTCCAATCGTGCCGTGTCTTGCCACTTCAATAATATAATTTGTTGTTATCAGCTTTTTCTTATCACATTATATTCGTATCAGTTATATATTAGTAAGTTAATTATTACTTTTTACATATAGGTGAGGTAAGAAATTTAGGTAATGTAAGAAAATTATTAGCAAACGATTAATTTCACATCGATACTAACATGGTTCATTATTCTATCAACAAAAGTAAGTTGAAAGACGTGATTTTTGTGAGGAAACCTAAGTTTAGAATTAAAAATTTACTAACAAAACTTATAAAGGTACTAACCAATACTGGATGACAATTCTTGTTATAACCGTTCTACCAAATCACAAACCGATAAGAAACGATATATTCTGAATTAGGTAAAGGTAAATAAATTTGAGTGGAGGCGATTAGTAGAAACCATTGAGCATATTACTTGATGTATAATTTCTTTGAAATCCAAGAAATAATGAAAGTCAAATTCGACGTCGGCAGGATTTGAACGTAAAAATTATAAGGCTGGAATATATACTACAAACCATTCCTTTCTCTTATGTATTAAGGATTCTTTCACTACTATCTATTGTTTGAATGCTTTACGATAATATTTTTACTTCACTTACTAAATCTGAAGCCTACAAACATACTTTTAAGTGAAGTCTGATTATCATTGTGTAAAATGTGTCACATGATACAAAAACACTTCTATGATTACTACCAGCTAACCAAAAATCTACATTACGAGTAGATGAGGGTAAGCTTTCCAAACTGTTAGAGTAGAAGTGTTGCACTCACGCACACAGATGTAAGATCATTTCAAAATGTGAATGACATATTTAGAAATATTTATTGCTCAAGGCTCAGAATCCCTCCATCTCTCTACAAGCCACCAAAATATACAATTAGCTTTCTAGATACGCCAGGAATAACACTTGCAAAATTTACTGATAAAAATCAAAAAGTACACTCTAGACATTGTATTTGATAATATGGTAGTGTTGGAAACATCACAGCTGCAACTCCAGAAACAAAGAAGCATTTAATACCATCATCCAAAATCTTCCAAAACTCTATAAGGACCCCAAACTACGTAATCATAAACTCAGTAAAAGCTGTAAAGAACCATTAAAGAAGATCCTCACAAATGCCAAACTATGCTCTAGAACGTACGCAAGATTCGAAAAGTATGGATATGCGGGATATGTCCCAATCTGTTAGAAGGATCGGATTTCCATTTCAGGCAAGGGCAAATATTCAACATCAAATCTAACTTCGCTTGTGCCTAACAAAATCTTATCTACGTAATCAGATGCTCGGGCTACCATGGAGACTACATTGGTTCGATAGTAACGTCGATCAGAGAGAGATATGTACGGTCCACAACAAATATCCTCCCCACAATATCACCAAATATATCCCGCTGGACACTGGACCTTTACACAAGTAAGACTGAATAAATAACCCTCATTTATCCAAGAATATGAACTAGAATTAAACATGAACCCATATTAAAAATACAAAACTTACCACTTCTGTTGTAACATACAAGTCAGACTAAAACACAGACGGAAAAACAATAAAAAGTACAGATTTACCTCCCCTTTACTGTAAAATAAATGAGGAAACAATTATCTCCCCCTGTAAATAAACTTTCCCCTAACAATATGTCAAATTTCGCTCCTTAGCTTAATGAGAAATGCGAAACCGGTTTTTACTTTAATTATGTTTAAAGAATCAAATTTTATTTTGTACAAAATTGTACATCTTTAATAGTACAGCTCTAATATACTCCTTAATTTTGTCAAACAAATCTGTGTTTTTTCATCTTTTCTCTTTCTCTATAAACATACATATACATGTATATACATATGTGTGTGTGAGTGTGTGTATGTGTGTGTGTGTGTGTGTGTGTGTGTGTGTGTGTGTGTGCGTGCTGTTTTTGTTCCCAACTCTGACCCTCCATAAATCCAAAATTTGTTTGGGTACATATGGGAGCAACTGTCTTCGAAGACTCATATTGTCGTTCAGTACACGAAATGAGGGGTCGCTCTTGATGCTACTTGGTCTGTTTTCCATTTGTCTCTCCCGTTCTTTGAGCATTGAACTCATTTCTTTTTGTATTTCATGTTATTTACTTATGGTGACGTTCTGTCCCAATATATGCATATAAATAAATAAATAAATAAATATATATATATATATATATATATATATATATATATATATATATATATATATATATATATATATATATTTATATATGTGTGTGCGTGTGTTAGTGTGTAATATTTTGCCACGATTTCCGAATCAACTCTCGTTTATATTTTATACATATATTCATGTATAAATACATACACGCACGCATAGATACAAAGATATAAATTTGGCCGCATTATTCAAACAATGTCGTGGTTAAAGTATAAATCTTGGGTATGATTCTCTGGCTTATATTTTGGAATGTTCCTGTAATTCTGTACAAGTTATATATGCATCACCACCAACAAAGGAAGAAAAAAGAAGAAAAAACAATAATTTTGATATCATTTAATATCATCATAGTTTAGAAATTGTTGCGTCCAAATCACAAACGATAAACTATTTCTGTAGCTTTTCTCTTTTTTTTTTTTTTGGCAAATCAATACACACATTGTTTATCATTTCCAAAATTAATTTTCTGGCATTTCCTTCATTTCTACAATTTCATTCTGATTGTTTTCGACGCAACATGTGAGTCATTTGGATTCTAAGAACAGTTCAAGCTGTAAATCTTTGCACCTCATGTATTCATAATGTATGAAATTGCTTGCTGATATTCACGATGTACAATCAATTTTATATGTTTATTATTCTATATAGAAACTTTGTTCAATACACAACTATATAAATATATATGAGCCATTGTCATTGCGCTCTTTCAAATAGTTGTGCGGATACAAGTTGCAAAATGGAGAGCTTTTGACGAGATCTGGTGTGCTTTTCTCATTATCTGTCTATGTTTCTCTACACAATGAAGTATAACATATATATTGTGTAGCATCATTTATTCTTGACCGCTAAATTATATATAGTAAATATAATATAATGAGTATGTGTATGTGTGTGTGTGTGTGTGTGTGTAAATGTGTCCGTGTTTGTTCACCATCACTCTTAGAAACCGGTGTCGGTGTGTTTACGTCCCTGTAACTTAGCGGTTAGTGACAAGAGTCCGATAGATTAACTGTCAGGCTTTGAAGTAAAAAGATACTACCGTATATTCGTTCGACTAAAATCTTTCAAGGCGGCGCTCCAGCATGACCGCAGTCTAATCAATGAAGCGAATAAAAGATAACGAATGCCACACAGAGTCTGAAAGAACGGATTTGTTCGAGCACCAGTGAGTAATATTTCAACAAGAAGTAATATTTTCTTCCCATGATACGATACATGTTCATATCTTTTGTTGTCCACCGTATAAAAATTCGAAACATGGACTGCTTGGACATGACTCATACATTGTCATTCATATCTATTTTGCAAAGAGCAGTTGAAATCATTAGTAATTATCCTCAATTCAGTAGACCAATATATATGCAAATTGCGTCTGTGGAATTGTTGAAATTCTATATATTATAGGTCGTATTTTTAACGATTCACTGATGGAAAACGCTCTCGGCATTCACATATCATATAGTGTTATCTAAAACAGAAGTGATACACCCGAGGCCGAGCTACACAAAATCCAATACATAATATTACGCATCACGACAAAGGCCATAATCTGAGCCACATAAATACAGTATATTTTATCAAACACCGAAATTAAAATACAAATTTACATCCACACGTACATAATACGTACATGCATACGTACATAGTACGCACGTGCATACGTACATAATAACTCCTCTCACACAAACACATGTACATATATTTATTATATAGGAAAATATACACAATCATCATCATCGTTGTCATCGTCATCGTCATCTCCATCATTATCATCATCACCGCCATCGTTATCATTATTAATTTGGTTTAGCTCAGGTTTGTTATTATTCCTGGTAGGAATCATGTGGGTAGCGAGTTACTACCTGTAATCTTAGGTAACCATGACTTATCAAGTGTATTTCAAGTGCATAGAACCCTACTGATAATCGTGGCCAAAATTTGAAATTATTATTATTATTATTATTGAGTGAGAGAGCAGCATATGCCATCAAAGTGACACTGGGGTCAAATACACGAAGCCTAATATACCCATCATGACTACCTGTCTCATAAAGGTACACCAGGCACATGAATCACAACCATATGTGCGCGACAAACGCTTCTCTAAATACGAACCTGGATGATGTTCACTTGAACGGGAACTGCCCAAACAAGAGCCCCTAGTCCACTACCACACCCACCACAGAAAGACTCTACCCTAGGTGTAAGGATGACACTCTCCAAGAAACGGAAACAGGAATGAAAGAAGATGATAATGAAAATATTAATAATAATAATAATAATAATAATAATAATAATAATAATAATAACAATTAAAACAGTTTTATTGGGCTCCATGAGACTCGAAGTATAGCAGGCTTCTTTCGGAAACCTAGCTCGCCCAGGCTCAGATAACCACATAAAGAGATGCATAAAATCCAAGATAGTTACATGATAGGGCTCATGAACATTGAAGCGTGACGCATAGTGTCCCTATAAGTGAGACTGTCATTTCAGCCACACCATACTCACTAGCAAGGAGAATTTCTTGAACCGCGTATATATGTATGTGTGTATATATGTATGTATGTATGTATGTATGTATGTATGTATGTATGTATGTATGTATGTATGTATGTATGCAAACACATACCCGCGCGGTCAGAGATATGTGTTTGCGCGTGTATGTGTGTGTTCGTTTGTATATATATATATATGTGCACGTTTGTGTCGCAGTATATTCTCTACGACTAAATAATGAAGATGTTTACTTTGCATTCCTATTACCCACTTTTCAATCACAATTCTTGCATATTGGATAAAATGTACAATGACCTACATCCAAGGCCTTGAGACTGAAATTGGATTGACGGAATCAATTCGGAAATTAATCGTATCCTCTTATACACGTATGTCAAATGTATAGTCTTGTGAAACAGTGTGACGTTCCTAAAACACTTTAACTAAATACACTTTAACTAAATACGCATGAAGTTTAATTATACAGGGTGTCCACAAAGTCTGGGTACATGGGGATTAACACATACTTTAAGAAATTATATTTAATTGTTTATGATTTTATTTACACCATGTACCCACATGGGGACTAACACATACTTTAAGAAATTATTATTTCTTATATTTAATTGTTTATGTTATGATTTTATTTACTCCATGTACCCACATGGGGACTAACACATACTTTAAGAAATTATTATTTCTTATATTTAATTGTTTATGTTATGATTTTATTTACTCCATGTACCGACAGGGGGACTAACACATACTTTAAGAAATAATTATTTCGTATATTTAATTGTTTATGTTATGATTTTATTTCCTCCATGTACCCACATGGGGATTAACACATACTTTAAGAAATTATTATTTCTTATATTTAATTGTTTATGTTATGATTTTATTTACTCCATATACTCAGACCTTGTGGACACCCTGTAGAAACAATAGAAAATAGGGCGGGATTGATTGCAGTTTTTATTTTCCTAACATTCTTCGAAAGACAATTATAAAACCAAGGCTATGATACAAGAGGATTACCCGAAAAATTGACGATAGAAGATGACTTTTATCAATGTTCCAAATGTATCACTTGAAAATAAACACATTACATATGGCGAAATGTCCAGAAGCATATATTCAGTTCTATCTTTCATAATTTCTCTAATTTTCTTTAATATCCGTTAATTTTCAGAAGAAATTTGTTTCCTTTAACATATAACTTTCTCTTTGTGTCTGCATTGATTTCAGATGAATGTCAAAAAGCTAAGCAATATCACGAATGCAAGTTATATTCATAATTAATATTTTTTTTATTAATTCATCAGGAACTAATTATGCCATTTTCCGTCCATCGTGATTTATTTTAATATATATTTTTTTCTCTATGCTATTGTATATTTATTTTTCTTTTAAACTTTCCCACGATTTCACTACGTGAGTAGACAACAAATTTTTTCAAGTATGTATTTTTCTACTTGTCCATTCAGGTCCACTTCAGACAATTTTTTTCATTCAACTACACTTTAATTGAAATTCCCCGATAAATATCAATGTTCAATTACTCTTGTATATACGAGTAAAACGCTTCTATTTTCAGTATTTAAAAATACAAGTAAGATAAATATTTTTATCTTGACTTCTAATCAAAAACTTATTTTAATTCAATAATTGATAATTGAGCCAGTAATAGATATATTTTTCCTTGTTGATATAGCTTTTAATGTCGCCTGATTTTAGGGGAGAGAGAAAACGAGAAGGTGTATGTTTCAGCAAATTATAAGGCGTGTGTTTGAGTTTAGGGGAGTCACTTTAAATATTTTGTTGTTTGTTATATATGGTGTTTCAAATAAGTTATATTGATTTGACATGAATGTCCTAAAGTCAGTGTACTATTTCAGCTGACCGTCGGTGCCCAATGATTAGCTCACATGTTGAGGTTTGGCGTAAATTGCTCCCTGGTTGCATCTAACCAGATCCGCAATCGGCTAATGCAACGACATAGTTTCAGTGGTATTAAATAATGGAAAATATGTCAATTTCCAAACATTATGTCCAGGCCTCAAAACCAACGATTGAAAGGAATAGTAGTCAGTCGTCTGATTTCTAGATGGAAGGAAATCGGAAATATAAGTTACAGACCAAAGACACATAAGATAAGGTATTCTTCGACAGTGTTGAAGCCCCAGGTTAACGTTGTTAAACCATAGTCTCTTGTCTTTTCCCGCTACCACCTCTCTAATAGCACTCGTCACCAGCATCTCACTTCTATTTGACTTCCTTCATTTTTCATTTTTCCTATTCTCTTGTCATTTCGTTTTATCATCATCCTCACCCTCTTCATCATCATCATTATCATCAGCATCGTGATAACCGCAAATAATTAGGTTTTCTGCTTTCATTTGAAAATCCCGTGGAAAATTTACGGGATTTTCTATTGTTACGCTTCTTTTTAACGTTTAAATTTCATTCTTCATGTGATTACAATTTAATAACAAAAATCAGCATCGATGAAATGTAATAAAACCATGATTATCCGATTGTTTACATTCATGAGAAGTTAATAATATGCGATTGGTATTTAAAAGAGTCAACAGAATTCATTTTATTGGAAATGGAAGTGAACATTGTGTGATAACGAAATATAATAATGTCATTATGTTAATTGAAATTACACGTTCAGCAATTTATGTGGGAATCTCATAGAGTTACGAGAGAACGGATGTTTTACAGGGAAGCTTTCCCGCGGCATGGATGGTGGTTCAGCGTTCACTCGCACGATTGAGCTATCACATATTTCAGGCATATATGCACACGCGTGTTTGTCTGTGTATATATATATATATATATATATATATATATATATATATATATATATATATATATATATATATATATATATATATATATACATGCACACATGTAATCCCCAAATTATTTAACTGATACCCCTAAAACGACATCATTGCTTCATAACCATCCATAAAAGAGTGTATGTATATGTTGTGTGTGTGCATGTAGATATGTATGAGCGATTGTATTTACTTTTGTGTTTGTAAAATTTTATGTGAATACAAACAACCGTTCTTAAAATTCAATGGCTTTTTGATTGCAGAAATTGTGTGAATTGAAATTTAATGTCACCACATAGAAAAAGAATGAATAAGATATGAGAGTCAATGACAAACTAAATATGATATAATAATAATAATAATAATAATAATAATAATAATAATAATAATAATAATAATAATAATAATAATAATAATAATAATGACAACAACAACAACAAGAACAATAATAATAACAATAATAGTATTGGTGATGATAATAAATGTAATACTAGTTAACAATCAAAGAAGAAATGATATTATTGGCAAATGCACAACAACAAAATTTCAAATCATAAATAGCTATTTAAAATTATATTTTCAATTTTCATTCAAAATCGTTTTTTTTCTTCTTTTTTTATACCGATGCATTGAAACAAACATTCCTTAAAAGAAACGTGTTTAAAGGCAACCAATTTTTCTGTTTTGAAATTATTTGCAAAAGTGCATATTATTTAGCTAAATGTAGTGATGGAGATTGTATAAATACACGATCGTTTCCACTATTAAAAATAGCTCCCGTTTTGATAAAATATATTTAAAGCTATGTATTGTATTATTTCTGTCTTTCATCATGTGTTCTTCAAAACTGAACGTCTTCACAATCGCTCAGTCTTAAAAAATAGCAACCACATATCACTAAAATCACACACTATTGTCTCTAAGGAATAGTGATATAGTGAGTATATATTACTTGGTACACACATAGCTCTGTGATCAGAGGTTCTTTCGCTCAAATTTAATCACGTGTTGGAAAGAACCATGTATTAACCCGAAGGACTACGATTTTACATGTTCTTCATTTACGCTTAATAGTAGTATAATCCTCCATTCTCATTATTTCCATTTATATCATGAGCTCTACATAACTTTTTTTGCAAATAACCACGGCCTCTTTCTACGCTAGAAGAAAAATTAAATCACTGAATATATACTTGAAAAACGTTGATAAATAATTGTAATCTTGAGCGTTTATAGTCGTCACAAATATCCCCTGTGCAAGGAACACGTTAGGAAGGTAATACAACACGGAGCAGAAAAACAAATATATATACTATTAATACAACAATCAGTTTTAAACGAATTCGACTAACTATATAAATCAGACACCGATAAATGCATACAGAATGCAAATCCAAGGTAATTCCCAATGTATGGTAAGTATATATATATATATATATATATATATATATACATGCATACACATGAATGTATATTTATATATATATATACATGCATACACATGAATGTATATATATATATATATGTATGTAAATATTTATATATATACGCATACATACACATGAATGTATCTATCTATCTATCTATCTCTCCCTCTCTCTCTCTCTCTCTCTCTCTCTCTCTATATATATATATATATATATATATATATATATATATATATATATATATATATATATAGGTAGAGAGAAAAATATTATGCATACATAGGAACAAATATTGTTGTTTGTTAGATAGATAGATAGATAATAGATAGATAGATAGATAGATAGATAGATAGATAGATAGATAGATAGATAGATAGATACAAAAAAGAGACATACCAAGAACTCGTTTACACAAAATCAGCTGGATTTTTACTTTGAAATTACAGAAACTTTGCTGAAGGGCGACAAAATATTTTCAGATAAAAGAGTGTACTACTGGGAAATAGAATAATGAGAAAATAACGCATCTGTATTTAATAATGACTGAAGTATATCTTCCATAGCTTTATATATTTTCTTAAATCAACAGACGGTCTTATTTCAAGCGATTTGTCAAATGAATATTACAGTGAAATACATATAAACCATAGCGTAATTAGCTAATAATACGTACACTTATAACACACACACACACACATATTAACTCTTATTTATAGTTATACGATATAGGAGGAAGGTATTTTTTCATAAGATGACTAAAAATAATAAGACATCTATTTTCTTTTAAAATGTTTGCAAAGCTTCATTAATATAATTTCGCTTTCCTTTGTGATCAAATTTTCATACTTTCATTTTGCAATCTGTAGTAGTAATTTTTGAAATCCTTCTATTAATAATGCATAATTTAGTAGCATAGTATTTGTCTGTTGTTACATTTTTCCCAAACCATAATCTATTTTATATGAAGCATCCTGTTATATATATATATATATACATATGTATATATATATATATATATATATATATATATATATATATATATATATATATATATATATATATATATATATATATATATATATATATGTGTGTGTGTGTGTGTGTGTGTGTGTGTGTGTATGTGTGTGTGTGTGTGTGTGTGTGTGTGTGTGTGTGTGTGTATGTATATATGTATACATGTATAGCCTGAAGATGCGCTAGTGGGTATAATGGCGAAATAGCTTTCAAGTACGTATTTATAACCAATAATTTTCTAAAGATATTCCTTTCGAAAATCACCAAAACAGGCTAAATACGTTCATATATGTATATATGAATATATACATACACACACACACACACACACATATATATATATATATATATATATATATATATATACATATATACACACACATATATATATATATATATATATATATATATATATATATATATATATATATATATATATATATATATATATACACATACATATGTCTGTAGATATATACACACCACAAACGTGTGTGCACTTACAGATATATACGTTTTTGTCACTAATTTGTAAGAAATAATGACTAATTTTATCAGATCTTTGCAATTGATCCGCCTTTCGACTCCCATTTTATATACGTCATATGTCATAACTAATCTTTACGCTGATGCTTAACCATGAAAGAACATACGTATGCATACGCGCCCATAAGCACACATATGTAAGTGCGTTGTTTAGACATGCATATACCTTTAATATATATAATATAGGTTAGTAGATAGATTGATAGACAGACAGGTGGATAAATATATCTTGTTTTCGCTGCGGTATGTTTGTATTGTTTTCAGCAAGTTAATCATCGCAACACCAACTGATGATGTGCTCAAGGCACCAAACTTCTTAGAATGGCAACCAATCAACTGATTCGCACAAAGAATATTTATATTTTTTGTTTCCTGTAGACATAGCGTCTAGATTTTGCTGTGTTTGTCAACGAAGTTTTGATTTATAAATATATCACAAGATGAATTTCTTTTCTTTAATTGTCCAGGGAATAAAAATGCGTCATACGTTCAAGACATGTTGTCTCATGGTTAACTATCAACCTGGTTAACATCATTACTTCTTTACACTCGCGCAGATAATGTATTTTGTTGTCATTCCTTAACAGTAGCATAGCCTATATTTCTCCTGTTTTAAATTTACCTTACCATTTTCATATAATTCATATTTAATTCGCAATGCCATCATCGTCGTCGTCATAATCATCCTCCTCATCTTTATCAACATCATCAGCATCACCATCATCTGCATCATCATCATCATTTTCGTGGTCGTCGTTGGAGCTTCGAGAAGATGTCCTCGTGCAGAATTATTTCCGTTCCATTAAGTTTTAATGTCGAATAAGGCCGGATTCACCTTTGATTCTTAATCACTCCGGAGATGGTGAAATGTAAAGTCCCGGTTTTGTAGAGACCATTGTAATTTCTACGCTCATTGAACTCAAAATTGTTGACTTTGTCTCTAAATTTCAAACGATTATTGTAGCTGTTGTTGCTTTCAGTAGTAGTAGTAGTGAAAGTAGTAGTTGTAGTGAAAGTAATAGTAGTAGTGAAAGTAGTAGTAGTAGTAGTAGTAGTAGTAGTAGTAGTAGTAGTAGTAATAGTAGTAGTAGTAGTAGTAGTAGTAGTAGTAGTAGTAGTAGTAGTAGTAGCAGTATTGGTGGTGGTGGCAGTAGTAGTAGTGTTGGTGATGGTGTTAGTTGTAGTAGTAGGAACATCAGCTGTAGCATCAGCAGTAGCAGCATCAGCAGTAGTAGTAGTAGTAGTAGTAGTAGTAGTAGTAGTAGTAGTAGTAAGGGGATTGGCTGATGGTTGCGAAATCATAAGATCGTCTGATAAATTAGCTTTGCTTGTTTTTCCAGTAATTACAATCTGATTTCCAGTTACAACGAGATCAAGTAGTAAAATGCGAACAATTTGGAATGAATGGAAATAACAAAACAATTACCATTAAAATTGTTGCTAATTATTATTATTGTATGCTGACTAACGCGGTGAACTGGCGGAATCAACCGCCGGGGTCGACTGCGCTTTTCATAATTTCGGTTTCGATAAAAGAAGTAGCAACGGATCACTGGGGACAATTTAATCTACGTAATAATAATGAAGATGAAATAAATAATGGGTGTGCATGATTGAAAATAGATGACCATTCCCAAGTCAAACAATATGTGTTTCATCACACATTTGCACATCAAGAATCTTGCAAAACATACATAAAACCTTTAATAAATAATTTAAATGAAAAACAGCAGAAAACATTAAAAAATTGTAGTAATGTACATTACATTCGGATATAGACAAGTATTGAATGATATTGTATACACGGAGTACAAACAAATCATATTTCTTTTATAAACGTATTTCGTAGAGAATAATTCGTTTCCCCACGTCAAAATTCTCAAAAATAGGGTGGCTGCAACGAAATTTTGCTAGGGTTATTGATAGAGATATGTAAATTATGATTCCCCACGAATATATTTCAATGTAAATTAAAAACACCAGTATATTTAAAATGATAATGTTTAACATTACAACTACAGCTCCTAATAGAAATATGTTTCGGTTTCAGATAATCTAAATTGCGTGAATCAAATATATGTTTCGATAATATTTTTATAATGAGGTTCTTCTTATCTGCTATATTTATATGTGTATTGGTAAATGTACAAATGTAAATGAAGCAAATAATTATTTAAATTATGGTTAGAGAGAAAATGATAAGAAAAGTCGATATTGTACAGACTGTCTTATTCTACGACCTAAGAAAGAGAAAATAATAATATAAAAACAATATTTTAAAAATTAGCTTTAGGACCCAGGAGGAAAGAACTTAAGGAAGTAGTAAAAGAAAAATATGAGAGACTAGTGGAGTACTTATAATTGGAATAGCATATAAATTAGAAGAGAAAAGAATAGGGATAGAATATATTAATAAATTAAGCATTGTCGTTGATAAACTAATGCTATTTATATTTCTATCAGAAGTTCTACGACAAAACTGTCATATAATGATATAAGACATATAATCACACATACACACGCGCACCACACAGACACAGACACACTCACAAATACATATATACATGTATATTGTTTGTATATGTGTGTGCATATGTATTCCTTGGAGTAGTGTTGTTTGTTGCGTTGAGTTGATGTGTTGTATGAAGACCTTAGAGATTTAGTTTTATATTCGAAAATATTAGGTGGAGTGGAGTGAATAGGAAATTAAATACAAGGTTAATACGAAATTTATTCAGGAAATAATCAGATGGTATGTGCTTGGGGACCAGTTTGAATTTTATGAGACACTATGCTACGGAAGAGTAAATAAAAACCTGAATATTGATGTTTAATAGGAAAAACTTATTCAAATTTATAAGTAAATTACATAAGGAGTGGGAGGTATGCAGTTTAACAGTGGTTTCAGATTTTAGCACAAGGCAAGAGATTTCGGGGAAGAGGCTGTGTAGAATTTTTCGACCCCAGTTTTCAATTCTTACTTATTTTATCAACCTCGAAATGCTGAACGGCAAAGTCAACCTCGGCGGAATGTTAATAACGTAAGGACGGAGGAAAAGCATGCTAACGATTTTGCTTGCTAGCCAAATTCACCTAGTTTAATATTGATTTCGAATTTTGGCACAAGGCCAGCATTTCCGAGTAGGACCTAAGTCGATTACATTGAACCCAGTGTTCAACAAGTACGTATTTCATTGGCCCCCAAAATGATGCAGGTAAGCATTTTGCCAGGCGTCTTATCTATTCTGCCACCCCGAAGCCTTAAATATAGGGCGGCGAGTTGGCAGAAGAGTCCAAATTCCGCCGAGCTCGACTCTGCCTTTCATCCTTTCTGGGTCGATAAAATAAGTTCCAGTCGATCTACTCACCTATCCGTTCCCTCGAAATACTTGGTCCCGTATAAGAATAGCAATATTTCAAAATCGTCTGCTACTCAATCGTAAAATGATCCATAATATCAAGCGTATAGAATTAGGCACCTAAACGAGTAATCGTGAAAATGACAGACGGATCATCTGTCCAACAATTTAGCTCTCGTCTTTTATCGATTCAAACAGTTTCCATCTTTTTAGCTCGTGAGGTATTTACAAACTGCTTCATGGTATATAATTTGTATAAAACGGATGACAATATAGTTTATTAGTATTTCCACATTATATTTTGAATAACTAACCGAAGCATTTAACCACTAAATCCATTTAATTCCTATTCCTGCCTTCCATGTATATTCGTTATTTATTCTCAATCTGCCACAGGATTCCAACTCCACACTGCTTCCATTTTACTATAAGACTAAAATTGCAATATTCGCTGTAATGAATCATTCTCTTCGATCTTCAATTATGATAAAAAAAATTAAGCAATGATTTTCAACACTTTCAATATAACTTTGAGAAGAAAAAATCTGTAATGAAGCTGCACTTTTAATTACATTTTAATTACGTTCACACGCGCTACATCTTTCTTTTCATGAGAATATATATATATATATATATATATATATATATATATATATATATATATATATATATATATATATATATATATATATATATATATATATATATATATATATATATATATATATATATATATATATATATATATCACACGGATTATTTGGCACAAGACCAGCAAGTTCAGGGGAGAAAGCTGGCCAATCTTATCAAAGATAATATTCAACTGGAACTTATTTTAACGACTCAAAAGAATGAAAAGCAAAATCAACCTCGGCGTAATTTGAACTCAGAACACTTTGAAGCTCGTACTTTTCTAGGCGTGCTAACGATTCTACCAGCTGATCGCCTTATATGCATGTAAAAGTGGTTAAAGATTATGGCACAAGGGCAGCAATTTAGGAGGCTGGAAAAGTCGATTACATACTGTTACACATTTGCTGGATTCCGAAAGGATGAAAAGCAAAGCTGACCTCAGTGGAATTTGAACTCAGAACGTAGAGATGGATGAAATGCTGGCATTGTACCTAAAATATTTCAACCAGTACGAAAACAGCTTTCTTCTCACTTATCATATCATCGCATTACATTGTAACTTTCAGTCTTTAAGACTCCTTTGATAGTATGCATGAACAAATGTTTTCAGTTGCATATTACATGTGTTAAACCAGAATTCCTCATTATAATTTAGTAATCTTAATACACAATTATTTACACAATCAAACTACCAGCTACTCTTACCCCTAAATAATTCTAATTTCATTTTTATTTTATTTTATATATTTTACTTGTAACTGATACTCTCAGGTTTAACCTCTCATAAGTCCCTTCGGCTACAGCATTTGTGTATCTTTTCAGCAAACAAACTTCTTGGTGCTTTCCAAAATAATGTTTCTTTTTCATGTTATAATTTGTCTTTCGCTTTGTTTTTCAAACTAAATATTTGAAAAGATATTGTTTTGTTTCTTGTATTTCCTCTCATACCCTCATATATGCTCAACCTTTTAAAGTGCTACATTTAGCAATTTTATGTGATATCGACTTTTCTTATCACATTCAGTCTAACCATAATTTAAATAATTATTTGCATAATTTAACATCACACATGTAATATAGGGTGGTATTAAATGTTATAAAGAGTAGTATTAAGATATATGTGCTTATCAAAGGAAATTTCGAAGCCTATAATAATTATAAATACATCTTAATTATAGGAATGCTCTTCAAACATCTAACCAAACAATTTGGAAGGCATTCATTATTTGGGATTATAATTAAAGTGTGAGACAAAAGAAACAGCGGAGTTTTCATTTCCTACAGTCTCTTAGTAATATTGAAATGTTAAAATCATATATAACAAGGCGGCCAGCTGTCAGAGAGAAGACCGAGGAAAACGATTCGTAGCATATCGTACGACTTAATGCACCGATTTCACATGTAGTCGGAGTCGCATTTGTCTTTCAATATTCCGAGGCCAATAAAATAAACACCAGTTGACCACTGGAGTCGATGAAATCGACTTGGCTCTTTGTGTATGCTACTAATTGCATCTTTTAATTCTATATTGTGATGAGATATGCTCATAGAGAAACAGAATTATTTCAGCGATCATAGCGAAGACTGATGAAAAATGTACATCAATTCTGTTATCGTCGATGGAACGAGCTCTCTTTCGTTTCAAAATATGCACAGAAATGTTTAATCTATCATGAAATAAGTTTAGGCATCAAAATAATACTAGCACAAATTTATACATGAAGTACCAGATACACTACGGCTAAAAAAGAAATCAAAAACACTGACGTTGGAGAACATGATCAGCATATTTACTGCTGAACTGGAATAACGACGAACACTAAACGGTGAAAAATGAAATAATAAACTACACATTTCATATCTATTTTAAAATAACTTTTAAGTTATTTATCGATTTTCTATTCATTTTTATAAAATTCTCCGTATAAAATATATTTTCTAATTTTAACACAATATTATTTTCAAAAATTTTACACACTTTAGGCATATATGTTTGTGCTCCCTCTCTCTCTCTCTCTCTCTCTCTCTCTCTCTCTCTCTCTCTCTCTCTCTCTCTCTCTCTCTCTCTCTCTCTCTCTGTGAATGTGTGCGTGCGTGCGCGCTAATATTGTACATTTTAATGTTTTCAAATAGATTTTTTCGCTTTCGGCATGTTTACATATCCAGTGACCATAAAATAGGAAAGTTCTGGAAGACAGATCAGGTTAAGAACATCGCCATTTTGAGACTACTGAACGAAAAACTTCACACATTCGTATCTCTGTGCGTTTAACTCCGTTGCTCCTTGTTGTTTTATCGATTTTCAATAGATATATTTATGTGTGTGTGTTATATATATCATAACATGCATATATACACATATATCCATATACGTGCGCGCGCACACTTGCATATATATATATATATATATATATATATATATATATATATGCATGTATGTATGTATGTATGTATGTATAAAACAGGCGTGTTACAGCATGGATATCATTTCTGCCGGTATTGTGTGTGCAAATGTTGAATTTCACAAGTGACTTACTGTTTTTCTGATGTCAACATGTATGGTATTTTGGTGCAGTTTATCTGACTAGACAGATAATGAAAACAAAGAAACGCAGTGCTGAATACACGCACATACACACACAAAAACCCCATGTATTTGAAGTTTGTTGAATGAAAATAGGAGCACGGAACTTTGAATAAAGCTTTGCTCGGTACAATTTAATTCGTTCATCCACACAATTGATATATATATACATATATATATATATATATATCATCTTCTGAGGTGAAATTCCGACGAAGTCGAGCTTGCCTTTCATCTTTTAGGAGTCGATAACAAAAGTACCAGTTGAGTACTAGACTAGAGTCGATGAAATCACCTATCCCCCTCCGCCAAATTTCTGGGCTTCTGCCTATAAAAGAATGGATATTAATCATCAACCTATTAATCATTAATCTTTAACTGTTTTATATTTATTTAACACGCACGTCCTGACATAAGTCGTTGTTGTTTATGCTGTTAGCATTTCATTTTACTCATTGCTTTGCCTTGTGTACCACTATTATAGGCAGACACTAGCTATTATAACGAACTGCTTTCTCAATGTGGGCATATCGAAAGCGTTCTGGCATATAATGATAGCTTTAGAGTATTATACATCATACAGTTCAACCTTAGCATGAAGTAGACTTAAACTCAAGCAGCTGTTCCCCTTCATTTTCACTCAACATTTAATGCTATCCAATACAAAACAAGCGTTTGTTCACTGTAATGACCTCCCTAGTGTTTCCTGTAAGTTATGATATAATCAGTAGCTTTGTGTAAGGTGTTATATTTTAGAATGTCCTGTTCCAATTAGTGGAGATATTTGGCAAAATGATAACATTTCACATCATCCACAATGATTTGAATTTTGTTATGATACAGACATTTATAACAATGCTCAAAACTAACTGTTTCTTCTCCAAATAAAATGACACTTGAGCTTAAGGTTGTATATCAGCAGTAGTTCGTAACCTGAATATTAGACATTTCATAAGAATATATCGCAAGTGCAATCGATTAGCACAATGCGACTACAAGAATATTTGTTTTCCCTATTTCTATATCTAAATTTCAAACAATAATATCTATAGAAACTGCACAATGAACGAACTAAAGGGATATGATTTGGTCCAGCAGAAAATATACACGTCGTAATACATTCGATTTAAGGTCAACACAACACGAAAGATTGCAGAGGAAACGCATGTGATCGAATATCAGTGAAATAATCGTATTGTGTAATGTCGGAATTATAAGATTGATGACACAAACCAATGAGGTTGTTTGCACGATATCTGTACCGAAGAAAACTATGTGTGCGAGAGGCAAGGATCTCATGTTATAGAGGTGCGGCATTCAAAAGAGAAAAAAAAACGTCTATGAAAGCTATTTAAAAAAGCAAACAGTTCGTAACCGAGAAACATCACTTCTGTGTATGCCACAAAGCGAATTGACAGCAGATTTCGTATATTTCCTTCTTGCTTAATGAGAAGTACTATCACCAGAGAGCGGTTAGCTTCTCCAGAACCAATATAATCCGTATTTCATATTAGAAGTCGAATGTTCAAGTCCAAGAACATAGTTTCTCAACGCAGCATGACATTGTCCATTTGGGCACAAGACCAATACATCCGGAGGTGGGGCTAAATCAACAGGTACTGATTTTATCGAGAACGAAAGGATGAAACGCTAAGTCGACACAGGCCGTATTTCAAATCAGAATGCAAAGATGGCCGAAATGCCACCCTTTTGTCGTCATACATTAAAATATTACAGTCTGATCTCGAACCTAACCGAATCTTCCTGAGATAACTGTAAGTCTAATCGCTACAAATTCACCATATACTCATCACAAACGTGAGAGGTTCTAATTTCTTTAGAAGCTATGAAGAAAAAGGTAATTAAATCTCAAATCATATTCTACAGACGTTCAGAGAAACTAGAGGGTGTTGATTAAGGAAATCTGTTATAAAATATGTCTGAGATGTCATAATTCTTATTACAAGAATACCTCCCATCGTTGTTCTCCGTGACAATCAATGACCTGGCGTCAAACAACATTACCAAAAAACAAAACCAATGCCACAACAAAAGTTGTTTCTATGATTATTAGCTAAACATTAACGAAGCCCGATTCGTCTGTGATTTTCAAAAAGACGCCTCTTCTAAATTGTAGACATATTGGTGTTTCGGAAATAAATCTGGACAACGTTAATTGTATAAATACTGTACACACACATACACAAACACAAATATATATATATATATATATATATATATATATATATATATATATATATATATATGTATATATATGTACACACACACACACACACACACACACACACACACACACACACACACACACACACACACACACACACACACACATATATATATATATATATATATATATATATATATATATATATATATATGGGTGGAAGTTTGTATGTATAATATAAGCCGTCAATAATTGAACATTAAAGTGAGTGAGGCAACTTAATTGATAAAACATTGAGAAAGAAAAATACAATTGATAAAGTCTTAATTAGACCAATTCTAAATTTATGCAAGGACTAAGAAAACATACGTAGGTAATAAGAGAATGTATGGCTCTGCCACGTTTTATATATGAGTATGTTTGCGTCTGTGCCGGTGTGTGTAAGTAGTATGTGTAATTAGTCGTCTGTGAGAATGTGTATGCATACCTACACAGAGACACGCACGAATGTGTGCGTTTGTGCATATTTTTATATTCGTGTTTGATTGTATATGTGTGTTTCTATAATTTGCAAAATTCTCTTATAAGGACTAATGGATAATCAGAGAACGGAACATCGAACGCCAAAATAACGTATTCACTGTAGTCTTACGGCCGAGGGACGCAGAAGAATAGTCTTTTGTCCGTATTCGAAAGCAAAAGTGATAACTCGACACCTGCACCGAAATTAACAAATATCGGGAAAAGAATACAGTAATTATTAAAGGATTGACATTGAATAAACAAGAGAAAATGACTGAATTCAGTGGTCTATGTTTACTCTGAACGTTGTCTCGTAATGCATCTGTAGATTTACATTTGCGATTCATATATATGGGTGTTTGAGTGTGTGTGTGTATGCATATATACATGCACACACACACACATATATGAATGTATGTGTATGCATATATACATACACACACACACACACACACACACACACATATATATATATATAAATATACATATATATACTTATCTCTCTCTCTCTCTCTCTCTATATATATATATATATATATATATATATATATATATATATATATATACATATATATATATATATATATGTATACATATATATACACATATATATATATATATATATATATATATATATATATATATATATATATATATATATATATATATATATATATATATATATATATATATATGTATATATATATATATATATATATATATATATATATATATATATATATATATATATATATATATATATATACATACATACATTATAACATAATATGATAGAAAGAAAGTCAAAGGCTATGAAATGAAAATATTTATTATGTATACTAATATATAACATCTAGAAGTATAGATGTTATATATTACATAGTACTATTGTTCATTTTACAAGCTAATACACGTACAGAAGTCTATCTCATCAGGTCCATAGCATATCTTGCTTACATCTTTTGTTCCTTGTGTTTGTAAAACAACAAACTTTTGTCTTTGCTACAAATTTCATACTACACGACCTAATATATGCATGTGTGCGTACGTATATATATATACGTGCTACGGGCTGATTTCAGTTTTCATCTACCAAATCCACTAACAAGGCGTTGGACGGCCCGAGGCTATTTCAGAAGACACTTGCTCCAGGTGACACGCAACGAGACTGATCCCAGAACCATATGGTTTGGAAGCAAGATATTTAACACACATCCACGCCTACTCTATATAAAATACTACTTGTGCTGATCGCCATTTCATTTTCACTGCAATGTACCAATAACTCCAGACTGTATTATGAATAGATAAATATTTTGATGAAGTAACGTTTACATCATCGACGAAAAATATATCTTAATATTTCTATACGTAAGAATACATACACGTTCAGGTGAGTGTGAGAATGTAGGACTGTGTTTCCTTCGACTTTATATATATATATATATTCAATAATCTTATTAATTTATAAATGTATGTATATACATATTCACGCACACATATGTATAGATATAAATACACACATACATACACGCTCTCTTTCTCACGTACAAACACACACGTACACACGACCATCTATACACCGAGAGAGATAGATTCAGAGACTAGTAGATAGATATGTAGATAGATATGTAGATAGATAGATATAAAAAAGAAGAGAGAGCGAGAAGAGGTGGGGGCGAAGGCTTAGACGCTAAACCAGATAATTATAGACACACACAGACTTATGCGTATAAGTATAGATAGAATCCTGTCGTTGCGTCTTTGTTCCTCTGTATTAAAAAATAATATCTCCATAGTTATCTATGTGTAGGCATATATATACGTACTGCTTGCCAGTGTACAATGTATATCTAATTTGCACTTAACTACGGGTAGTTATACGGTTTCACTGTGATTTTACTGCTCACGGCCTAATTAGAAATATGAAAACCAGAATGTAAGAGTAAATATGATCGTTTTAAATAATGCGAAGAACAATTAAATGCAAATTACATATTTCTAGATTTGATTAACGTATAATATATTAAAGGAATGCTATTCTACACATGAGAAATTGTTTATTGTCAATGCTCGAGATGTTTCTGTCATGTTGGTTATATACATTTATGTATGTATACCTGTGTGTGCGTGTGTGTGCGTGTGTGTGCTGTGATGTATGTGTATATGTGTGTGCTGCGAATAATAATATATATATAATGAAGATGCATGGCTCAGTGATTACAGCGTCGGGTTCACAATCATGAGATAGTGAGCTTGATTCCTTGACCGGGCTGTCACAACCGTCTGTGTGCTGTTTTCTTTATTTAACCTTGCTCCAGTTCATTAAGCGTGTGCGTGTTTGAAAATCCATGTAAGAGCATGCGTACATGTACGCCTGTCCCATTTCGCAAGTTCGTTTGTTTATGCCCAGTAAAAAAAAGGGTCCTCCGTATTAGAGCTCAATAGACTAAGTATCAGACGTTAAAAAATAGATCACTGGGTCCTTTGTGTCCCAGTAAAATTTTTTCAATGCGATGCATCAGAATACTTTTTGACCAGCAACTGGAAGGAGTTAGAAAGCCAAAACAGAAGAAAAAGACAGTAGGGTTATAGAATCTACGCAAAATGACTTTCATATTGATTCCTATTTAAACGCACTACACATGGAAATGTGGAGGCAAATGGCCTAATGATTAATGCAGCGGATTCGCGGTTGAAGGATTGCAGGTTCGAATATCAGACCGGGTGATGTGTGTTTTTATGAGCGAAACACCTAAGCTCAGCGCGGCCTCGGGTTGAAGAAAATAGCGAACTGCTGCTGACTCTTTCGCCACAACTTTCTCCCACTCATTCCTCCTACTACATCTAGCCTCTCACCTGCAACAGACTGGTGTCCCGTCCAGGTGGGGAACCTATACTCCGATGAAACCGGGAAAACCGTGCCTTATGAGCCATGCATGGCTCGAGAAGGAAACAAACAAGAACAACAACGCACATGGAAATAAGAAAGTTTTAACCAATGGTTATATGTTCAATAGTTAGGTAAATTGTTCAATAAAACACTGAAACCCTCATTACTCGTCATCATATTACCTAAGTGACCGATTTGCCAGATTGTAAAAGACATTAAATTTTTTCATAAAATATATCTACAGATAAATTTCAACGGAATGTTTGTAATAATGACTATCAAGGGAGAAGAAATGAAGCAAAATATGATTACTTTGTTTTAGATATGTACGTATGATTTCTGTTTATCAAATTCCGAGCAAAGAAAATTTGATAAAAATAGACGAAATTCTTCGAGAATGTTTATCTGTTTCCTTTGGTTAGTTTCCAACATATCGCAGAATTCATTGGAGAATAATAGACATCAAAGACGTTAACAGTTATCGTGCCAAACCGAAAGCCCTTTAGAAGACCTTTTATTCAAACATAGTCGATAGAGGAAACAACCCTTTTGTGTAGGAGAGATCTTCAAATTAATGAAGCTAATTATACGTCAGACTGAGTTGTTAAAATTACCACAACAATTGTAGCAAATCAACCGTTGCGTAAATTCTCCCTTCACTCTCAATAGATTTGTTTTTCAGTCTTTATGTTTGAATTAATTCACCACATACGTACATGCATAGCGATGCAGACTGGAGTTTCATCTCGTAAACACGCAGTTAAAGTTCCTATCCCACTAAAGCGGCTGGCATCTCCGATTTG
>NC_142949.1:3467691-3480191 GCF_046866305.1 Octopus bimaculoides | reverse complement strand
TTGCTGGTTTTGTGCCAAAGTTTGAAACTTTGATGCAAATTCCGCAGTGTAGCAATATAGAAATGACGGGTAAATTTTGTTCGTTACTTACAAATTTTTAGTCAATAACGGATAAACATTGAATGCGTTTGAAATAAAATATATAGAACTTACATTGGTAAAGAGATATGTATCAGCTACTGGTGTATTACAGTTCTTTTAAAAATACCTTGTTTATCTACACTGATCATATCATAAACAATCCTTTGGAACACATTTTGCATTCAAATTTATTCGCGAGTTTAACATCGTATGATGGCATTTCTGTTTTATATCTCAGTAAGCTAAAGTTAGTAAACTTTTCTCCCTGAATTAAAAACGGACGTTCTCAAAAATATATGACACGGTATAGAATGTGTTACTAAATACGAATTAAATGAGATATCAGGTGTGATGTTCATTTTTAATGCGTAGATCGTACGTTCGAGAATCATCCTTGCTAATAACTGAATCAAACCACAACACTGACTACAATAATCAGCAGTGACTTACATATCGGTTTCAAATTTGGGCACAAGGCCAGCAATTTCGGGGTCGAGGGATAGTCGATTACATCAATCCCATTGCTAGATTGTTACTTATTTTACATACCCCTAAAGGGATGAAAGGCAAAATCACCTCGGCGGAATTTGAACTCAGAACGTAATGGGGGACGAAATTCCGCTAAGCATTTGCCCAGCGTCTTAACAATTCTGCAAGCTCGCCGCCTTCATGAATCTGAAAATTAACAGAACATTCCGCCAAATTCAATCAAGCTTTTGACAAAGTGCTTCCTAAGATATGTTAAATTCCTTTTCCGTCAGATATTCGGCTTTAAGAGAAAATAGTTGCTTCCAATATAGCTGGAAGACCTGAAATTTGGAGCCAGAGAATTAATCAACTGAATCGAAAAGAGACGCTTAGGAAGACTGTCTTGGAAAAATCGTTCGCGAAGTTTCATCTCAACGCAAAAAGTAGTAACAAAGATCACTAGGCATTTTATTGCCAACCAACCATATTTTAGCAGAAAACAATACTATTGTAGCTGAAAACTAATAAATTTGATGCAAAGCAATTAGTTGATGTTATCACCCCAATATTCTTGGCTGACATTTTATATTTTCGAACCGAAACGAATAAAAGGCAAAAGTCACTTCGATAGAATTTGGAGCAGGGTCTAAAGTCTTGGATGGGATGACAAATAGTTATTTCCGACTCATTAATGATCCACTTATTCCATGGGATTTCAAGTAATAAATAATAAATCAACTGAGAAAAAAATTATAATACTTGTTGTTTGTTTTTTATGTTTTATCAATATCCTTTTGGAAATGCATGGATACTCCGACATCCTTTTTCAGATGACATCGTTATATTTAACGTATGTAGACACATGTTCAGATTTTACGTGAAAGGAATTATATTGAATAAATATCAGCAGCACTTGACTGCTAATTTATTTTATCGACCCTGGAATGACGAAATACGAAATTTGATCTCGTTTGCATTTCAAGCAGTAAACGGCTGACAAACTTCTCAGACGCTCCAACGTTTCTACCAAAGCACAGAATCTTTTGAGGAAAATGTTACGGTTATAGGTTTTGAATTCAGGGAGTAAATAAAATTCTAATCAGTTTCAATATCAGAAAATTATTTTTTAATACTGAACTAATTGCTCAACCAAACTCCATAGCTTAGATCACATAAGAAAATTGCGAAAGCAGCGGCGTTGTTGCTGGCAATTGTGGATATTGAATTAAAATTTTGGTACAAGGCCAGCTATTTCGGAGGGTAGGGTAAGTTGTTTAAATCAATACAAGTAGTCAGCTGGTACTTATTTTATTTATCCCTGAAATTATTAACAGCAGAAGTAGACTGCGGCGGAATTTTAACTCGGAACGAAAAATAGGACAAAATGTCACTAACGATCCGGCCGTCTGACCGCTACAGCAGCTGTGGATATTAAAATAAATCTGCTTGTAGATTGTGAATTAGTTAATATCTTATTGCGTTCTTTTACATAATGATAAATTGTAATTCGTAATGATCAAAATGTA
The DNA here is from genome assembly GCF_046866305.1 of Octopus bimaculoides. Lineage (NCBI taxonomy): Eukaryota > Metazoa > Mollusca > Cephalopoda > Octopoda > Octopodidae > Octopus > Octopus bimaculoides. The sequence continues at coordinate 3,478,116 of NC_142949.1, read as the reverse complement.
CCTTCCGATAATTTCGTTCGGCGTTCGATAAAATAAGAATGAAAGTATGAGATAGTATGAGGAATTCCTAGTTGGTTTGCAGTGAGGAGTAAAAATACAAACATTTCTATGTAGTCCTTACGATGAGACCTAGACTAGAGTTATTTCGAACATGGCATTGTCATCGGTGGGTGGTAAAAACTGGTTTAAATTTATTCTTTAAAACACTGATATTCATTTTATTTTTAGGAATTGATGTTATAGTGAAAAAACAGAATATTAAAAACTACTCTGTGCTGTTTCGATACAACCGTCTACATTTGGAGTTCATTTCTTGCCGGGGTCAACAAAAATATTTTTTCATTCTTTTGGTATCTAAACTGTAATGTATCCCACAAGGCAGCAGGTTCGATTTTATCGATTGTACCACTTTTCCGTCAAAGAAATCAATATAATCAACGCTTGTCTTCCTTTCGTTTTTGTTTCGTTTATTTGTCTTGCTTACATTATATTTTGAAGCACACTTTCTTTATCTCCGAAGTTACATTTTTTTGTGATCCAGTGATATAAATATCTATATTTCTTTCTCAAACTTACTCACATGGTTTGTGCTGCTGTCTCTTACATATGGTAATTTTGTGTTTATCTCATCACATGTCTTTTAATTTTTTTTCTTTCTTATCATTCTCTGAATGTGTATAACACTCCTCAAATCATAATATGGGTCAACTCTAAATGCAATTCCATTTATTTGATTATAGCCAAGAGCCAGTCACATTAACCTGATTGTCTGAATAAGAAAACCACTGGTAACCACCATTTCCTTCGCTAAATATTTAGTGACAATTTATTGACGTTGTTCTTTCAATATATATTGAATACAATTTCTTTCTATTTCACGTATTCTACAGCTAAAATAATTATACTATATGCTACGAATTCAGGAAACATGTGAGCAATGCATATAGTCATTCGAACTGCGTGAAAGTGCAGTCAAACATTTATCAAGTCACATCTTAACTTTATCAAAATTTGCGGAAAACTATACTACATAATCATAGATATCTGATGTAACACAGGGTGAAACTCTTGGAAACTCTTTGGGCAAGTGTGCAACCACCATGACATATATATATATATATATATATATATATATATATATATATATATATATATATATATATATAAAGATCTTTCTATTTTCTCGAGCGTCAAAATAACACGCTTCTTGTTCATACACCTGTCTTTGTATTTAGTTTTTCTATAACTTTCAACTATATATGTGTGTGTGTGTGTGTGTGTGTATGTGTGTGTGTGTTTATGTATGTGTGTGTGTGTACGTATGTATTCAATAAATAATTAAAAGAAGTGCTAGTGGTGTTAATATTACCGCTAACATTAACTAAATACATGTGTTTTATTTATTCAATGGATTCGCTGCGTGATTGTTCCTGAGGTCCACCCGGGACATATGGATTATTTCTTACAGTATTCATATATAGTTATTAACTGGTTATCCGGTTCGTCCCCAGATCGACACACGCACGTGATGATAATAAGCCACAATGTCGAAATGTCGGTATCCCTCAATTCTGAATGCGCTCCGAGATAAGTTGTTTCGCCTGTCAAGGGACTTTTAGGTGTTTCAACACCCAGTTTTGAAAGGGCTCGTGTCCAAGCTCCAATATTGCAGCGAATCTTACAAACAGAAAAACATGCATTGCGAATGTGATCTATATAAACAATTGTGCATTTTGCACCAATACAACACGAGGGTTACGCTCATGGTATCGTATAAGTGGGGATAAATTATAACTTGAAATTCCATATTATGAAAGGATATATCTAGAATGGAATTTAAAAAAAAATTATCTCCTATATTGCAAGTAATATTAAATTGAATTACTATTGTAGTCATGTACTATAACACTAAGGTAATATTCCTAAAACTGCTTTTGTAGAACACTGAGTTCTTATAAAGATGGCAAAATACATTTACTCTCTACTTTATTGTTACATATTGAAAATAGTTACGACAGGTTTTAAAGGAAAAACAACACAACATAATATTCTTCTTGAATGTAGTACATCTTATAATTTCATATAAAGCGAAACACTGCTTTGCTGAAATACAAATGAACATACTAAATAAAACGGGAAAAAATGAAATAAAACCATGCATTTGTGCAACTAATCAAAAGCATACGTTGTTCACATATTTCAGTTGTTATAACAATGTTATCTTTGCTAAGTTCTCAGTGGAATATTAAACAGAGAATGATTCACCTCGTGCTTCGCATGTATTTTTTTGTCATCGACTGATAAATAAGTAAGTGGATGTAGCGGTGGCGAAATATAAATTATATAGAACATGCTCTGACGGATCCGTGTGTGTTGAATTCACAAGATAAGGCTTAGATATATTAGAAGTATTTCAGAATAAAACTTCTGAGCTGGAAAAAGAAAAGGACAGAAGATGTAACACTTCCAAAACTGATTGGCTCTGTGCATACGGGATTTAAAAACATAGGTGTGTTGCCCATTAGCTTCACTATAGATGTTTAGCTGTCTGTTGAAAGAATGCAGGTTATAACTGTTTTAAAAATAGGTAAACAGAGCAAGTTGAAATTGAGGTTCTTTTTAATAATGCAGATCTAAGTATACTAGTACGAAAAATATACGTATGTATGTATATAGGATTATGTATATTCTTCTCTTTCGCTTTTTAATCTTGGAGTAAATTTTGAACCGCCACACACTGGATATCTAAGTTGAGAAGGAAAATATGTTGTCAGCAGTCCTTACAGAAATTAATAGTCCCAGATATTGTGATCATTTGTAGCAATGAATTAAGGATTTGCATTCTCTCCCCAAGATCCCAACATCAGTTATACTTTGCTCCAGGTGGGTCGGCATGTATCCTGTTGCTCCAATAATAAGCGGTATGAAGCTGAAAGTGTATTTGTAAATTCATTATCAACAGTTCATAGACGTCCTCTTTCTTTTGTACTTTTGCCTTCAGAGAACAGCTCATTTCCACAGTAACTGCTTTACACACCATTGTAGTTCGACACAACAATATCTGGCAGGTAGTATTTTAACTCGATGGCTGTTTCAATTTTTAACTTTCTTCGATGGACGTATTTTTGTATGATTTTTCTTTGAATCTAACTTAAGTTCTTAAGACTGCTCAAGCCGGTTGCTAACAATGAGACTACAGAGTTCCCGTTGTTTATGTGCATGTGGTTGAGTTAGTGTGCTTTTTGAACTGTCGATAAGTCACATAGATTAGGACCTGGAAGCTGAACATGTCGTCTCCGGCAGGTAATTCTTATAGGGACTAGGTCAACAATTTATTCGGTGTGTTTCGCTCAACTTTATCAAAAAACATCATTCAGGGACCGTTTGAGCGGGATGGAGTACTCGACCTGAAGAAAATTTTAACTAGACGGTCATGCACTGATTCATCTTGATATGAGATCACCATGTCACGCACATATATTTGTGATGCATGTGCCTGGTGTACTCTTATCAGATGGGTAGTCATGATGGGTATACTGGGTTTCGTATATGTTACCCCTGTGTCACTTTGAAGGCATGCACTGTCATCATTATTATGTCATCATTATTATGACGACGAGGACGATGGTGACGACGACGGTAACGAAGACGATGTTTTGACAATGACAACGACGACGACGACGACGACGGTGAAGATAATGTTCGTGATGAGGATTATAATGATGATCAATATAATTCTGTTTAGAGAGTACTTCACCATGAAGATTACGAAGAACGCGATGTAAATGGTGACGACGACGACCGCAATCACAATCACCAACATGATGCTGACGATGATGCTGAGGCTGATGAAGATGACGATGATGATGAGGATGATGATGACGATTACGCTTTGGTTGCATAGACATTCAACAAGCTTGTCTCAGCAATTGAAAACTCTTTCGATCCCAGGAATGAGATGTATTGAACACTAATTATCAAAACTAAGCAATAGCAGTAGATATTGTAGAAGCATTAACATCAACACCAACAGCAGCAGCAGCAGTAACATTAGTGTTCGTGGCAGTGGTGGTAGTAGAAAACATAGCATTACTAATGGAATTATAAGGATCAGAATTGTTATCCTTCTGTATCTTCTTCATATTATTATCAATATTATTATTATTCCTTTTATTATTATTGTCATCGTCGTTATTATCATTATTATTATTATTATTATTATTATTATTATTATTATTATTGATGGAAGCTTTTATTATTTGTATTAATTGTTGTTTTTTTTAATGGTGCTGGTATATTTGTTGTAATTATTGTTACTATTAATATTAACATTAATCTCTGAATTAAATGTATTTTTCTTGTTTTGGATAATGTTCGTTAAATTTCTTTTTTATTCTTTGTTAATCTTATTTATGGGATTCAATTTTAATTAAAAATTGGCTGAAATATTTGGCCATCATGGGAATAAATCTCTTTTAAAACACAAAAATCCAGCTCCAGAATTAAGGGGAGAAATAAAAACGCTGAACAAGAGCTAAGAGTTATTTCTAGCAGAATGACACAATAGATTCCCTTTCAGAAATAAAAATAAAAAAGTAAAGCGACAGAATGCTTTACGGTTTTATGTTTATTTGTTTATGCATATATTTGTTTATTTATTTATTCATTTATGTCGTAACAGAGAAAATGTCGATCTCATATAAATTCAGCCAACGTAAGATGCAACAAAAAGGTTGTTTGAGGGACGACACAGAAAAAAAAAACACGGAACAGAGAAAAAAATATGACACAATAGTAATTTTTAATAATAATAATAATAATAATAATAATAATAATAATAATAATAATAATAATAATAATAATGATGAACAATCCTATGCCAATAATCTCCACATTCTTAACAGCATAAATACATATACGTGATAGCCTTCATATGTGCCGTCCTTTTGTAAAATTATGATTCACAAAGATAAGTTTTCGTTCGCTGAGATATGAATGATATGAGTAAGGTTGAGTGTTATTGTAGAGTTCTTAAAACAGCACGTACTTTTCTTTTGCAAGACAACGCGTATCAGTCGTGTAAAAATTTGTAAAGTTAAGGATAGAAATAGAAATATGATTGTTTAAGTTGAACTCTCATTTTTATTCTTGAAGACTGAATGATTTTGAGAATTGAGAATAATTTGTAGAGTTCATGTCAAGGATTTTTAGTTATCTATATATATGTCATAGCCAACATAAAATGTTTGACAGTTGATGTTTTATATTAACACCGAGTATGAATTTCTCACTAAAACCTATCGATATACTACGGGACACATTTGATGTCACGTACAATCGACTAAATATACTCTACTACATGACTGATATTTATCTTATTCGCTCTCGAACGGGTTGCAAGTGAAGGCCGCGTAGTCTTGGTTTTTGAAACCAGACTTTAAGAAGCAATACCTCAATACAACATAATTTACTCGTCAATGTGCCCATTTACAGTGTCTACACATAATTCCACCATCAATTTCTTTATAACATTTATTTCTACCGTTTAAGTCCTAGACAATCTTTCATGTCAATTATTTCAAATAGCAATCATTATTATCAATAGTTTGGCCTGAGGTTTCGTTCCAAACCACAGAAGTGAGTGTATGTGGTTGATCTACGAAGAGAAATTATCAGCCATACCTCCCTCAAAGTATTGACTATTTTCTGTAGAAATGGATTAGTCTGGTATTATTTGTCTCCGTTCTCTGCACAGCATAATCGCTGTGATGGTCGAGGTCGGAATGCCGTCGATCATCATTTCAGTCAAAGCGGGCTTGGGACTGAGCAATGACAAACACAATGCAAATGATTATTCTAAGTCACTGTAATCGATCTTAATACTTGAAAGGCAATGTCATACCTGTCGGCATTTGATAAAATGACGTAATAAATTCAATAGTATATAATTGTATTGTTCATGATTGCTGACAATGGCGAAGAGACACGGATTTCTGAAAGGAAAATATCTGAATCAAGTGATGGACTCTGAAATATACGTCTGATATATTATTTTATTTAAAGACGAAAGTCAAAGTCGAATCTCGCGAAGTCTTAGCCAAAACTGTTCTTTGGTTCTATGAATTAGGTTACGAATAAAGGGTGAATACCGATGTTAAAACAACGTAGGACGGTCGCTCTGAGTACCAATTACATATGTAATTAAGCATTGCTTATCACTATGAGGGGTCAGCAACGATTACAATGGAACCCTCAATTTCAGAGCTCATTTCCGGTGAATTGCATAGAAAGTATTAAATTGCCGAGAAAGGAAAGTGGAAGAGGGCTTATATGAGTACAAGTCTGCGTCGAGTTAGTTAGAGTAGATATAAACTCCTATGTAGGTAATAACAAAGTTTATTAAGAGCTTCTAGAGTCACAGAAGACATAGGGAAACCAAAACCCAAACGAAGTTAAAAACCAGAAAAAAGAATAAAAGTTATCTTACTGGCAGGAGAAGGCTTTGCATGGTAGATTCCCAAGATTGTTACAGAAAACTGTGGTAGTGCGACATGTTTATGGGTTCAGAAATCAAGGCTGAAAGGGAGACAGAAAGTTTGTTAGTAGCTGTGCAAAATCAAACATTAACGACTAATTAGATAAAAGTAAAGTTAGACAAAACCAAGTAGATTCCCACTGTAGATTATGCAAATCAAAAGAAGTAAGTCTTACTGATATAGTAAGTGACTGTAGCATGCTGGTAGCTCAGAAAGAATACATGAAAACAAATGACAGCCTAGGGATAGTAATCCACTAGGAGTTACGCAGAGATCTCGGATTTGCCCGTGGTGAGAAATGGTATTAAGATGAACCTAACAACATACTAGACAGTAAGAAATACAAAATGATGAGGGCCTTTAACTTTCAGACTGACGGAGTAATAGATGGTAGAAGGACTGATTTAGTAGTAGATAAAGTGAATAGAAAGTGCCAGATTATTGACTTTACAGACACAAAATGATGAAAACCTCAGTATGAGAGGTGTTGAGAAAATAGCAAAATACCAGGCACCAAGGAGTGTCTACTTGACATGTAGCTAATATTAAGCAACTGCATATCCACTTTTCCCTCCCCTGTATATACATATAACAATTAAGGTGATTATCATTATGTGGGCATATATTCTAAGTTTATCTTTTATCTGTTCATGTGGGAATGTTGAGTTCACCGCCTGCCAATTATCTAAGGAATTATGATAGAAAAAACTAATGTTAATGTCATTTAAGAAATTCAGTCAGCTGCATCCCAAAATGCATTTAGATGTTCGGTGATTATTTTTCGAGTTCTTTCAGTATTTCCAATTGTACATGTTGAAATGAATTTAGTTCCGTATAGAAAATATCGGCTTGAATTTAATGATATTAATTACATACATTATACTTGTTATAGTTACATTTGTAACTGTGTAGATATATTTTGTACATGGCGGACAATCATATTATTTTAAAATCCAGCTATGTGATTATTTAGTACAAAATCAATTATTGTCCAAAAGACGTATTACAAAATATGACTCCTATCTGATGGAACATACGCACCGATCATTAGACACATAATGCAATGCATACATTTGGATATCCTTGTTTTACTATTTCACTTGGAGCCATAGTCTTACAGCGCTATTCGAACAAACAGTCTCCGGAACTTTAACTTTTGTACTTAGTCCTATTCTCACAGGCACTTATAACCAGTCACAATCCTAAGGTCATATAGACACACCAACATCGATTCCGAAGTTATTGAGGATGAACGTTAAGTCCAAACAAATAGACAGACATGCAAACACGCGCACACCGAACAACATATTTGTGTGCGCGTGTGTGCATGTATATATTTGTTAGGTTTCTGTGAAACAAACATATTCATAATGAATTAAACAGTTCACGGCTATTGCAGATTTTTGTCGAATGTGCGTTGCGATGGGGTCGAAGAGGAAACTAGCTGGTTCAAAAAACGTCTTGGACTGAAGCACACACTGAGGCGTCCCATGAGGCACCCTATACATTCCCGATAAAAAAAAAAAACATTTGTACATCTTGGGTTAAAGGAATATTTTGAGAAGTACTTAATTTACAGTATTAAGGCAGAGGGGGAGAGAGATAAAGTGAGGGAGAGAGATAAAGTAAGGGAGAGAGATAACGTGAGGGAGAGGAAAAGAGAGAGTCAAAAAGAGAGAGAGAGAGAGTTCGATAAAAAATATATTCCAGGCTGACCACATTTCGTTGTTTTGTAACGAGTTTTTGAGTTGTTCGATGTTTTTTCTCATTCGTTTTGTATTTTCGCCGTTCCGTTTGGGAATTGTTACCCAATTTATTCGTCATCGCTCGAGGAAGATGCCATATCATATATTAGTTCTGTCATGACATGTAGCATTATTAAAAATCTGTTTGTGTAAGATTCCCTAAGGAAATTTCTCTTGTTATCCCCAGATTTAAGAAGGTATTACTTTGAAAATGGATTTACTTATGTGCTCTCGCTTCACAAACTTTTTTCTTAATCTTCCCTTATTTTCCGATATTTCAGCACTGAGATGTTTCAAATGCAAAAAAGATTGCGAGCAGTTACCCTGTATCATCAATTGCATGTCCTTTGTCGCTGGGCCTTCGACTTATAGCAATGACAAGATGCTTCTGTGGACGTCAAGAATGTGTATTTTTAGTAGGAGGAGGAGGAGGGGGAGGGGGAGGGGGAGGGGGGGAGGGGGAGGGTAGGAGGAGGAGAAAGAGGAGAAAGAGGAGGAGGAGAAAGAGGGGGAGAAGGAGGAGAAGGAGGAGAAGGAGGAGGAGAAGGAGGAGGAGAAGGAGGAGGAGAAGGAGGAGGAGAAGGAGGAGGAGAAGGAGGAGGAGAAGGACGAGCAGCAGAAGTAGTAGAATTAGTAGAAGTGGTAGTGGTAGTAGTAGTAGTAGTAGTAGTAGTAGTAGTAACAGAAGCAGCAGCAGCAGTAGCAGTAGTAGTAGTAGTAGTAGTAGTAGTAGTAGTGGTAGTAGTTGTTGCTGTTGTTCTTGTTGCAGTTGTATATTAAACTCACTGTAATTTCCATTCTCTTTTGTGTTTTTTTTTGTTTTGTTTTTTTGTCAACTTATACATTTAGCACCTGATACCATTCTGCAAATTATCTATTTTTAAGATTTGAGAACGTTGAAATTAATTACATGCTAATATTATTCATTAAATTAATATTGTTTAAAATGATTGCTCGGCGGTTTGCAATACAATTCACTACTACTACTACTACTACTACTACTACTACTACTACTACTACTACTACTACTACTACTACTACTAACATTATTATAACCATTAATAATAATGAAGATTAATATAATAAGGAATCCATACGAGTATTATAATTGTTGATGGCGGTGAGCTGGTAGAATCGTTTTGCACATTTTGCAAAATACTTAACAGCATTTCGTCCATCACTACGTTCTGAATTCAAATTCTGTCGAGGTCGACTTTGCCTTTTAACCTTTCATTTCCATAAAAATAAGTACTAGTTGAATACTGGAGTCGATCTATTCGAATTATCCCCTGCCGCGAAATAGCTGCCCTTGTGCCAAAGTGTGAACCCACTAATATTATTGATGGCTGTTATTATTGTCCACATTTTAATCATCATCTTCGTGATCTTCATTACTCTTTCTATTGGTGCTGTTTCTGTGTTTGTCGTTGTTGTTATCCGTACTATGTGTAAAATGTTAAATCGGAGATGATTCACCGATCACTTCAGTGAGGTCCTTAGCAATCTCGATATACTAAAATAAGCCTATATTTATTCTTTCTTTCTCTTGTGCTGAATCTGATTTTACTTATGGGGGACTAGCAAACAGTTTAATTCCGCGAATTATTGCTATGCACCCATTTAGCTGCTATGTTAAGCATTTTCATAATACATAAGTTGGCGATGAATTCACATGAATTCATATGCGTTTTATATGAGATGTTCTCACAATATAATGGTTTAATTTTCCACAGTATCTTATTCTGAATTTTGAAAATTCCTCGTAGATATATATATATATATATATATATATATAATTTTCTACACACATTTTTGAACTCCGATAATTCAGCGTCATATAAACAAGTATGGTAATACCATTTTCTCTCTTTTGAAGAAGGTGCTTTCCAATTTATTTATAAAATTTCGTTCTAGCAAGTATATTTTTCAATATCTGAGGTTAACATTTGCTTTTGATGTTAATATTGATTTTCTAAAGCATTTCTCATTTTCCGATCATCATATACAATAAGAATATTTTCTTTCTAAAATTGTCAAATTGTTCGCTATTTGTAGGGATAAATTTATCTCGATTTTACGTTTTACTCTCCTTAGTTCGTGAATATTTATACATATTCCCATTTGAATTCGATTTCAAATTAGAT
>NC_142949.1:3457691-3462691 GCF_046866305.1 Octopus bimaculoides | reverse complement strand
ATGAATAAGCTATTTACCTTTCAACAAAGATAATGCTTATAAGCCAATATCAATAATAGATTATACAAAGTGTCATATATATATATATATATATATATATATATATATATATATATATATATATATATATATATATATATATATATATATATCGTACAAACAGTATTAGTGCATAGTTGGCAGCAGAGTTCGATTATTTATTGAGGTGTTAAGAGTAATTAGTTTCAATGTTGTACTGCATTTGTGTACTGAGGTGAGGGGTTTGCATATGTCTACACACAGAGTTTAGGTGGAACTTTATATACTTTGTATTAGAAAACAGAAATATAACTCAATCGGTAGCTTGCTTGATTAGTAAGTTATTTAATATAATAAACTATTAGAATTAATTCCACTAATAATAATTATTCCCGCAATTGAAATATTTTGATTCTGTTTCGTTTTGTTTTTACCAGAATGTATCTTCAATGTGATAATTCAATCTTACTCTGCTAGAAACAGTTGCTGCATCTCTTTCACAAAATCGCAACTTGTCTTTTATACATGGGAACAGACATGTATATCGAAAACAATCTCATCTTTATACAATCTATTTCGAAAAGCGACCAACGTAAGCACCCTTCATGATAAGCGTGCTGGAGCACTGGAAATATAGGACTAACAGCAACCACAACAACTGAAAAAAGATATGTGATAGCTGTAAATGAATATGTGGAATTTTCGTAGTTAATGAATTATATTAACGCTACTTCTACAGTTTCTGGATTTTAATTTGAATATTCATTAACCAAAATTTATATTTAAACATATTATTTTAGGAATATTGTTATTCACAAGAAAATAATAGGTAACGAATCAATAATTCATTGGATATTTTCTATCCCTTAAGGTGCTTTTTATAAAACCTCTGTTTAAATTCATATGTATTCATAATTTAAGAATATGAAGTGCAATCCTTAATGAATGCTATGAAGATAATTACGTTATTTTTGTTACACGCCAGTGATGATATAATATGACTCTAATCAGCACTATTCGTCCAGAAGATCAACCGACATCATTTCACTCATACTCGATGCTATCACTTTTTGCGTCTTTTCATTTTTTTTATGGCTTCTCTGATTTGGGAAGAAATATTTAGTTGAAGCAGTCGTTTATAAGAGGTTAACTATTGTTAACGTGTAATTAATATCATATCTACAGAAGCCGGGAAATGTCACAATTCATATATATATACATATTACAGCTTAATATATTGTATTTGATTTATGTTGCTTTATGTCACGGATTCATTTCCATCCATAGCAGAGAGGGAAATGACTCCGTGAATGCAACATTTCAATGTGTCATTCATGTGTCACGCAAGAATCTTATACACAAAGTCTTAGTGGTCTACCTGATATTCTTTTACTCTCTATCTATCTATCTATCTGTCCATCCGTCTGTCTGTCTATCTATTTATCTATCTATATGTGTGTGTGTGTTTGTAATATATATAGGTATATATATATATATATATATATATATATATATATATATATATATATATATATATATATATATATATATATATTTCGAATCTAGCTATCTGTCTCTCTGTTTCTCCGAATATATATATATATATATATACATACACACACACACACACACACATACGCACACACACACACACACACAGATATATATATATATATAATCATAAATATATAGGGATTGACAGTAACCTGCTTCTCCAACATACTGAGAATTCTCAGTATGTTGGAGAAGCAGGTTACTGTCAATCCCTATATATTTATGATTATAAATGATTTTACCGAAAAGGTTTTTTCATACTGAGCTACCCGGCAAAATTGTTAATTATTAATTTTATTACTAATTGACGATTCCCTGCCCTGCATATCTATATATATATATATATAACGGTTCTACGTCGTTGTGAATATTTTATGTAAAGTTTGTGATGTAAAGTCGATGTGAATTAGCAAATATTTAAATTCGGTATAGAGAGTGAGCCATCGCTCCCTCACTAGCAAAATTAGATTCTAATCAAATATCATTTTCAATATATTATGACAATAATAACTACCTAACAAAAAATTTGGTGCCATGCCGCACTCCGCAAAAGTTAAATGGTGGATTTATCATATTTCGCAATTTTAAAATTTTGATCCAACTGAAACGGATTGTGACAATATAAGAAAGGAATAATTTCAATACTAAACAGTTCCTCTTTGTTTTTCATATCTCCGATCTGGATATCCTCGATATCAGTGAATGAATGCTGAGCCACTTATCGCTTGTAAATGGATATCAGTGAACGCTAAACATCAATGGTTGACTAACATTATTGTTACTGATAGCCAACATAACTTGCTTTAAACAGTCACTCTTTAGGATGTTTTAATCGAAAATCACACCCCTTCTTAATAATATTCCTTGACATTCGATACATTTTACAAATCATTATTAATAATGCTATATACTCCGAAGGTGTCAATCGGTGGAATTTCATTTCGCTTATACAAACTCTCGTGACAATGGTAAATATATAATGTTTGTTAGTTAAGAAATCATAGGCTGATAAGTGACTATTTCATTCAAAATATGAATGAGAAGCGTCGCCCCAGCAGACGCTACGTAATACAAGAGTGTAAACACGGATTCATAGACGTAACAAATAATGAATATACTATTAGTAATGTAAAGCCAATAATTCAGAGTAAGATATCAGGAAAACATTATTTGCTCTTAATATTATTGTTCCGTAAGGCGGTGAGTTGGCAGATACTTTTGCACGCTGGGCGAAATGCTTAGCGTTATTTCGCATGTCTTTAAGTTCTGAGTTCAAATTCCGCTGAGGTCGATTTTGCCTTTCATATTTCCGGAGTCAATAAATTAAGTACCTGTTGCGTACTGGAGTCGGTTTAATCGACTGGCTCCCTGCCCCGCACTTGTGCTTCGAGTAGAAAAGACTATTGCTGATCGGTAAGGCGGCGAGCTTCCAGAATCATTTGTACTCTGAGCAAAATGCTTAGCAGCTTTGCATCCCTCTGGGCTCAACATAACTGACAAACCCCCTCCTCGGAGATTGCTAACCTTGTGCTAAAGTTATAACCAATATTACCGATCTGTCTTTAGTTAAAGGTTTCAGATCGGTATAATTTTACAATGTAATGAAAAAACAAATGATCTTTGGTATATAATTTTATTCTATCAATTTTGAAAATGTGATTTCAAATTGAAGTATTTATCATTCTTTCCTTTCATTTGTCATTTATGAAAGAAATTGCCTAACATAAACTAGATTTGATGTGTAACTGCATTCCATTCACAATGGGTGGTAGAGTAACATAACAGTAATATACAGAGGTAGATACCATCATCTCCTTCAGCTTATGAAACATGTGGCCCAGAGCATAAAGAAGAAATCGATAAGAAGCAACACGTAAATAAGATACCCGAGTGAGTAATAACTATTTACTGGTCACTAGTTTATAGCATAAAACAAAATAAAATGGCCACAAACAGCCAAACAAACCAGACAATTTCAGTGTTGATATTAAGTGATATAATACCATACAACACTTACGGAGAGATGCCTCGTAACAACCGCACTTTGAAACATATCTTCAACCTTCCTTTTATTATCTAATTCCCATGAAACACATTACAATTCCGTAAATGGTATTAATACATTTTTAAGATTATAACACAAGACTCCATCTTTACAATAAAGCTCAGAGGACACACGGAACAACATAAACGCCATAAACGTTCAAATGACAAAGCTATCTGAAACTTTGTTGAACGTGTAGACGATATATTAGTTTTAACACACATTAAAAGACATATAAATTTCCTTATATTATATTTCCTTAACTGAATTCTACTTAGAAATATCGATGTTGAATAGTATTATTGATGAAATGGTGTTACTCACCAAATCTATTCCCTCTCACCATTTCCACCTCTCACACGAACACACAGATATACACGCATTTATGTCTCCACAAACTAATGAATATCTCTCTCGCTATCTCTTTCTGATTCTCTCTCTGCACTCCCTCTCTCTCCCACTTCTCACTATCTGCCTATTTTCTATCTATCTGTCTATCTATCCATCTATCTATTTGTCTGTCTCTCCGTCTGTCTGACTCTCTGTCTGTCTGTCTATTTCTCCATGTGTGTGAATATGTATATGTATATATGTGTTTATATATATATCTATTATATATGTGTCTGTATATATATATATATATATATATATATATATATATATATATATATATATATATACATATATTATATCAATATATACGCATATATGCATATATAGGTTCATACATTTATGTGTGCATACCTATATATTTGTATTTGCATGTACATACACAGATACACCCAGACATGCAAGGAGGCACACATCTATAAACCTGTTACTTCACTTTATATCTGTCCCTTGGTAACTTTATATGTCTCTACATATATACATATATATATATATATATATATATATATATATATATATATATATATATATATATATATATATATATATATATATATATATATATTTATATATGTATGTGCGTATGTGCATGTGCGCATCTGTGAGTGAGTGAATATAGACTTTTCCTTGTGTGTGACCAGTATTTGTCAGGGAGAAAATTAATTATAGTGAGACATAAATATATCCGAATATGTCTGTGTGTCTGTGTATTGGCGTGTGAATGTAGTTCGTGAGACAGGTTCAGATATATGGGACTAGTACGTATGCCAAGATAGGTAGTTAACACTAGGTAGGAGATGATAATTACATCGTGATGTATGAAGGTATGGGAAAATATGTACTTATGCAAAGAATACAATGTGTTTTGTAAGGTTACAGAAACATACACACATAGTGAGACGATATATATAAATATATATATATATATATACATAGAGAGATACAGGCAGGAGCATACACACACATATAAATATATATGTATATATATATAGAG